>NC_090646.1:681688093-681790593 GCF_040937935.1 Hyperolius riggenbachi
ACATCCAGGAACATGTATACATCAGACGTTAGGGCACTGTACACTCATGACATCCAGGAACATGTATACATCAGACGTTAGGGCACTGTACACTCATGACATCCCGGAACATGTATACATCAGAAGTTGGGGCACTGTACAATCATGACATCCGGGAACATGTATACATCAGACGTTAGGGCACTGTACACTCATGACATCCAGGAACATGTATACATCAGACGTTAGGGCACTGTACACTCATGACATCCAGGAACATGTATACATCAGAAGTTGGGGCACTGTACAATCATGACATCCGGGAACATGTATACATGAGAAGTTAGGGCACTGTACAATCATGACATCCAGGAACATGTATACATCAGACGTTAGGGCACTGTACAATCATGACATCCAGGAACATGTATACATCAGAAGTTGGGGCACTGTACAACCATGACATCCAGGAACATGTATACATCAGAAGTTAGGGCACTGTACAATCATGACATCCAGGAACATGTATACATCAGACGTTAGGGCACTGTACACTCATGACATCCAGGAACATGTATACATCAGAAGTTGGGGCAGTGTACAATCATGACATCCGGGAACATGTATACATGAGAAGTTAGGGCACTGTACAATCATGACATCCAGGAACATGAATACATCAGAAGTTGGGGCACTGTACAATCATGACATCCAGGAACATGTATACATCAGAAGTTAGGGCACTGTACAATCATGGCATCCAGGAACATGTATACATCAGACGTTAGGGCACTGTACAATCAGGACATCCAGGAACATGTATACATCAGAAGTTAGGGCAGTGTACAATCATGGCATCCAGGAACATGTATACATCAGAAGTTAGGGCACTGTACACTCATGACATCCAGGAACATGTATACATCAGAAGTTAGGGCACTGTACAATCATGGCATCCAGGAACATGTATACATCAGACGTTAGGGCACTGTACAATCATGACATCCAGGAACATGTATACATCAGAAGTTGGGGCACTGTACAATCATGACATCCAGGAACATGTATACATCAGAAGTTAGGGCACTGTACACTCATGACATCCAGGAACATGTATACATCAGAAGTTGGGGCACTGTACACTCATGACATCCAGGAACATGTATACATCAGACGTTAGGGCAGTGTACAATCATGATATCCAGGAACATGTATACATCAGACGTTAGGGCACTGTACAATCATGGCATCCAGGAACATGTATACATCAGAAGTTAGGGCAGTGTACAATCATGACATCCAGGGACATGTATACATCAGACGTTAGGGCACTGTACAATCATGACATCCAGGAACATGTATACATCAGATGTTAGGGCACAGTACACTCATGACATCCAGGAACATGTATACATCAGACGTTAGGGCACTGTACAATCATGACATCCAGGAACATGTATACATCAGAAGTTGGGACACTGTACAATCATGGCATCCAGGAACATGTATACATCAGAAGTTGGGACACTGTACAATCATGACATCCAGGAACATGTATACATCAGACGTTAGGGCACTGTACAATCATGACATCCAGGAACATGTATACATCAGAAGTTAGGGCAGTGTACAATCATGACATCCAGGAACATGTATACATCAGAAGTTGGGACACTGTACAATCATGACATCCAGGAACATGTATACATCAGACGTTAGGGCACTGTACAATCATGACATCCAGGAACATGTATACATCAGAAGTTAGGGCACTGTACAATCATGACATCCAGGAACATGTATACATCAGATGTTAGGGCACAGTACACTCATGACATCCAGGAACATGTATACATCAGACGTTAGGGCACTGTACAATCATGACATCCAGGAACATGTATACATCAGACGTTAGGGCACTGTACAATCATGACATCCAGGAACATGTATACATCAGAAGTTGGGACACTGTACAATCAGGATATCCAAGAACATGTATACATCAGACGTTAGGGCACTGTACAATCATGACATCCAGGAACATGTATACATCAGACGTTAGGGCACTGTACAATCATGACATCCAGGAACATGTATACATCAGAAGTTGGGACACTGTACAATCATGACATCCAGAAATACAAACACAAATAGATACATAGGAAATGTGCGGTTTGAGATTTCACTTAAATTGGTCCATGTTCATATTGCAAATTACAGCAGTATGAGAAACACTAGGAGGAGGTCCCTGCCCTTGTAAGCTTACAATCTAGTAGATAGTGGGGAGGAGACATTCAGGGAGGAGACAGAGGGGTTAGTGAATGAGGCAGGGGACCTCCAATGCTACCCTGAGCAGATTATAGGCTTGTCTGAAATGACGCTTTTTTAGAGTACGTTCGAGGCCGGCTTCACACTGCAAGTTGGTGGCAGCGGTGCGGTGTGGACCTCGCACCGTCCGGCCGAAAACAGGCCTTTGGGGATTATCACATTTTATATGATAGTCCCCACTCCTCATCTGGCCAAGATCAAAATAGGAAGTGACACTCTTTGGCGGTCACTTCCTTCAGGGTACACGGAAGTGTATTGTAACAAATATGCTTCCGCGTTTGCACTCCGCACTAGCGCTGCCAACTTTTTAAAAATCACTTCATTGCCATAAACTTACATGACTTCTTGTCCGGTGTAGATCACCGCAGGTCGCTGCAGGAGCTGCACGGTAACGTAGCAGGGGCGTAGCAATAGGGGGTGCAGCGGTAGCGACCGCATCGGGGCCCTTGGGCCAGAGGGGCCCCGAAGGGCCCTCCCTCAACTACAGTATTAGCTCTCTATTGGTCCTGTGCTCATAATAATCACTTCTATAGATACTTTGAATAGTGGTAATCATTAACAAACTGTTTCCCATCCCTTCCTTGCACCTCTGACTCTGTAGTTGCCATTGGCAGATTTTGGTGCCCCGTATCAATTGCTATGTATAGAGTGCTTGGGGGGCCCCATTGTAAAACTTGCATCGGGGCCCACAGCTCCTTAGCTACGCCACTGTAACGTAGGTATGCACTCGTGGTAGATAGGGAATTTCCGGTGCAGCGTAGCACAACGTGGGGAGTGTGAACTCCCCAATAAACTTTCACTGCCCGGGGGCGTGGTGTGGTAAATTTACCCCACTGCAATGCTCCAGTGTAAAAGGGCCTCAAGATTTCTGGGCTCAGAGGATGATGGACAGGCTTTGGGAGAGAGTTCCTGTCTTGGTGTCTGTATTGCTGCAAGCTGTGGCCATCTCCTGTTCCTCTGTTCAGGTTTATAACGATATCAGGTGTAGATCTCGGTTTCTTGCCAGCGATGTTCTGTATAAAGCTGTATGCTCTTCTCAGGAAATCTCCAAGCCATGTATAGCAGCGAGCTCCTCCAGAGTCACAGGGGAAGTCTAAAGTCTCTATGAGGTCCTAAACCAAAGTGTCTAAAATGTAAACCCTTGTTCTGGGGTAGACGAGTTTTGGGGCATTCACGCCTGAGGGGCAGTGTCGGACTGGGAGCTGGAGAAGCTGAGGAAATCCCCTTGCTGGCCAAGCAGTAGTAATCAGGTGTTACTGCTCACAGTGAAGACTTGCTGCAAGTTTCTATTGGGAGAGATAACACAGGGTTACTGCTGCTGAGGGGCAGTGGCGTAGCAATAGGGTGCTGAGGTAGCCACCGCATCGGGGCCCTTGGGCCAGAGTGGCCTCGGAGGGTCCACCTTTTATCACAGTATTATCTCTCTATTGGTCCTGTGCGTGTAATAAATACTTCTATAGATGCTTTGAATAGTAGTAATCATTAACACACTGTTCCCCATCCCCTTCTTGCACCTCTCACACTGTGGTTGGCCTTGGAAGGTTTTGGTGTAACATATCAATTGTTATCTATAGAGTGCTTGGGGGGGGGGGGGGGGGCCCAATGTAAAACTTGGCCCATAGCTGCTTAGCTATGCCACTGCTGAGGGGGGCAGGTTTTTGCCACTGAGTCTGTATTTCATTAGTACATGGGGAACATACAGAAAAATACATGGAGCATATGGTGAATAGACACTTGTTGCTTCCTGAATGTAGAGTAACAGAGCAGGTGTTAGGTGTGTGTGGTCAGAACGTTTCTGCTCACCCTCAGCATTACATGCAGGATGACATCACACACAGGATGGAGGCCAGCCACAATCTCACCACAGTACCGAAAGCTCCAGTCCATATTTTTGCACAGCAGGCTTATTGTCCATGATACATGGGTTCCATAAGTAACACATACCTTATGGTGTCTGCTAGACAACAACCACACTCCTCCTCATTATAGCCAGTGGTGATGTAGGCAAGCTAAGAGTGAGGTGACAAGGGGAAGCGTGTGCATACCTGCGTGCAACTTTTTAAGTTAAAAAAGTGGGACACTTTAAGGCACACCCCTGCCACGCTCAGCCACACACCTGGTCATGAATAGCACAAAGAATTCGTAGGCAAAAAATATACTTTTCAAAACTCCTTGCGCTAAATGTTATCATTCAAACTGTGCTGGTACGATTGTACTTACTGACAAATGCTTGTTTATTAACATAGTATCTTTGATATGTTCATAAACAAGCATTTGTCAGTAAGTACAATCGTTGTGGGGTCTGTCCAACACTAGGCGCAGTCTGCACTATGCTGTGTACCCTCTGTGCTTACATATACAGGAATTGAGCCGACAGCATCCTGCATATCCTTTGGAGCGCAGAGCGCAGAGTGTGTGACATCACTGCTGGTGGAGAGACTCGGTGTCCTCAGTCAGATCAGTACATACGCGCGAGCGGTGTTTGTGCACATAGCACAGAGCGCAGAGTGTGCGATATCACTGCTAGTGGAGAGACTCAGCGTCCTCAGTCAGATCCAGTACATACGTGCGAGCGGTGTTTGTGCAAATAGCACAGAGCGCAGAGTGTGACATCACTGCTGGTGGAGAGACTCAGCGTCCTCAGTCAGATCAGTACATCCGTGAGAGCGGTGTTTGTGCACATAGCACAGAGCGCAGAGTGTGCGATATCACTGCTAGTGGAGAGACTCGGCGTCCTCAGTCAGATCCAGTACATACGTGCGAGCGGTGTTTGTGCACATAGCGCAGAGTGTGCGATATCACTGCTAGTGGAGAGACTCAGCGTCCTCAGTCAGATCCAGTACATACGTGCGAGCGGTGTTTGTGCACATAGCACAGAGCGCAGAGTGTGCGATATCACTGCTAGTGGAGAGACTCAGCGTCCTCAGTCAGATCCAGTACATACGTGCGAGCGGTGTTTGTGCACATAGCGCAGAGCACAGAGTGTGCGATATCACTGCTAGTGGAGAGACTCGGCGTCCTCCGTCAGATCCAGTACATACATGCGAGCGGTGTTTGTCCACATAGCACAGAGCGCAGAGTGTGCGATATCACTGCTAGTGGAGAGACTCAGCGGCCTCAGTCAGATCCAGTACATACGCGCGAGCGGTGTTTGTGCACATAGCACAGAGCGCAGAGTGTGACATCACTGCTAGTGGAGAGACTCAGCGTCCTCAGTCAGATCCAGTACATACGCGCGAGCGGTGTTTGTGCACATAGCACAGAGCGCAGAGTGTGCGATATCACTGCTAGTGGAGAGACTCGGCGTCCTCAGTCAGATCCAGTACATACATGCGAGCGGTGTTTGTGCGCATAGCACAGAGCGCAGAGTGTGTGATATCACTGCTAGTGGAGAGACTCGGCGTCCTCAGTCAGATCCAGTACATACGAGCAGTGTTTGTGCGCATAGCGCAGAGCACAGAGTGTGACATCACTGCTAGTGGAGAAACTCAGCGTCCTCAGTCAGATCCAGTACATACATGCGAGCGGTGTTTGTGCGCATAGCACAGAGTGCAGAGTGTGCGATATCACTGCTAGTGGAGAGACTCAGTGTCCTCAGTCAGATCCAGTACATACGAGCGAGCGGTGTTTGTGCACATAGCACAGAGCGCAGAGTGTGACATCACTGCTAGTGGAGAGACTCGGCGCCCTCAGTCAGATCAGTACATACGCGCGAGCGGTGTTTGTGCACATAGCACAGAGCGCAGAGTGTGCGATATCACTGCTGGTGGAGAGACTCGGCGTCCTCAGTCAGATCCAGTACATACGTGCGAGCGGTGTTTGTGCACATAGCACAGAGTGCAGAGTGTGACATCACTGCTGGTGGAGAGACTCGGCGTCCTCAGTCAGATCCAGTACATACATGCGAGCGGTGTTTGTGCACATAGCACAGAGCGCAGAGTGTGACATTACTGCTAGTGGAGAGACTCGGTGTCCTCAGTCAGATCAGTACATACGTGCGAGCGGTGTTTGTGCACATAGCACAGAGCGCAGAGTGTGTGATATCACTGCTAGTGGAGAGACTCGGCGTCCTCAGTCAGATCCAGTACATACGAGCGAGCGGTGTTTGTGCACATAGCACAGAGCGCAGAGTGTGCGATATCACTGCTGGTGGAGAGATTCAGCGTCCTCAGTCAGATCCAGTACATACGCGCGAGCGGTGTTTGTGCACAGAGCGCAGAGTGTGCGATATCACTGCTGGTGGAGAGACTCAGCGGCCTCAGTCAGATCCAGTACATCCGTGCGAGCGGTGTTTGTGCACATAGCACAGATCGCAGAGTGTGTGATATCACTGCTAGTGGAGAGACTCGGCGTCCTCAGTCAGATCCAGTACATACATGCGAGCGGTGTTTGTGCACATAGCACAGAGCGCAGAGTGTGCGATATCACTGCTGGTGGAGAGACTCAGCGTCCTCAGTCAGATCCAGTACATACGTGCGAGCGGTGTTTGTGCACATAGCACAGAGCGCAGAGTGTGACATCACTGCTGGTGGAGAGACTCAGCGTCCTCAGTCAGATCCAGTACATACGAGCGAGCGGTGTTTGTGCACATAGCACAGAGCGCAGTGTGTGCGATATCACTGCTAGTGGAGAGACTCGGCGTCCTCAGTCAGATCCAGTACATACGTGCGAGCGGTGTTTGTGCACATAGCACAGAGCGCAGAGTGTGCGATATCACTGCTAGTGGAGAGACTCGGCGTCCTCAGTCAGATCCAGTACATACGTGCGAGCGGTGTTTGTGCGCATAGCACAGAGCGCAGAGTGTGCGATATCACTGCTGGTGGAGAGACTCAGCGTCCTCAGTCAGATCCAGTACATACGTGCGAGCAGTGTTTGTGCGCATAGCACAGAGCGCAGAGTGTGCGATATCACTGCTAGTGGAGAGACTCGGCAGCCTCAGTCAGATCCAGTACATACGTGCGAGCGGTGTTTGTGCACATAGCACAGAGCGCAGAGTGTGACATCACTGCTAGTGGAGAGACTCAGCGTCCTCAGTCAGATCCAGTACATACACGTGAGCGATGTTTGTGCACATAGCACAGAGTGCAGAGTGTGCGATATCACTGCTGGTGGAGAGACTCGGCGTCCTCAGTCAGATCCAGTACATACGAGCGAGCGGTGTTTGTGCACATAGCACAGAGCGCAGAGTGTGCGATATCACTGCTAGTGGAGAGACTCGGCGTCCTCAGTCAGATCCAGTACATACGTGCGCGCGGTGTTTGTGCACATAGCACAGAGTGCAGAGTTTGCGATATCACTGCTGGTGGAGAGACTCGGCGTCCTCAGTCAGATCAGTACATACGAGCGAGCGGTGTTTGTGCACATAGCACAGAGCGCAGAGTGTGCGATATCACTGCTAGTGGAGAGACTCAGCATCCTCAGTCAGATCCAGTACATACGAGCGAGCAGTGTTTGTGCACATAGCACAGAGTGCAGAGTGTGTGATATCACTGCTGGTGGAGAGACTCGGCGTCCTCAGTCAGATCCAGTACATACGCGCGGGCGGTGTTTGTGCGCATAGCACAGAGCGCAGAGTGTGATATCACTGCTAGTGGAGAGACTCGGCGTCCTCAGTCAGATCCAGTACATACGTGCGAGCGGTGTTTGTGCACATAGCACAGAGTGCAGAGTGTGCGATATCACTGCTGGTGGAGAGACTCAGCGTCCTCAGTCAGATCCAGTACATACGTGCGAGCGATGTTTGTGCACATAGCACAGAGCGCAGAGTGTGCGATATCACTGCTAGTGGAGAGACTCAGCGGCCTCAGTCAGATCCAGTACATACACGCGAGCGGTGTTTGTGCACATAGCACAGAGCGCAGAGTGTGCGATATCACTGCTAGTGGAGAGACTCAGCGTCCTCAGTCAGATCCAGTACATACGTGCGAGCGGTGTTTGTGCACATAGCACAGAGCGCAGAGTGTGACATCACTGCTAGTGGAGAGACTCGGCGTCCTCAGTCAGATCCAGTACATACGTGCGAGCGGTGTTTGTGAACATAGCACAGAGCGCAGAGTGTGACATCACTGCTAGTGGAGAGACTCGGCGTCCTCAGTCAGATCAGTACATACGAGCGGTGTTTGTGCACATAGCACAGAGCGCAGTGTGTGCGATATCACTGCTAGTGGAGAGACTCGGCGTCCTCAGTCAGATCCAGTACATACGTGCGCGCGGTGTTTGTGCACATAGCACAGAGCGCAGAGTGTGTGATATCACTGCTAGTGGAGAGACTCGGCGTCCTCGGTCAGATCCAGTACATACATGCGAGCGGTGTTTGTGCACATAGCACAGAACGCAGAGTGTGACATCACTGCTGGTGGAGAGACTCGGCGTCCTCAGTCAGATCCAGTACATACGCGCGAGCGGTGTTTGTGCACATAGCACAGAGCGCAGTGTGTGTGATATCACTGCTAGTGGAGAGACTCAGCGTCCTCAGTCAGATCCAGTACATACGTGCGAGCGGTGTTTGTGCACATAGCGCAGAGCACAGAGTGTGCAATATCACTGCTAGTGGAGAGACTCGGCGTCCTCAGTCAGATCCAGTACATACGAGCGAGCAGTGTTTGTGCACACAGCACAGAGCGCAGAGTGTGCGATATCACTGCTAGTGGAGAGACTCAGCGTCCTCAGTCAGATCCAGTACATACGCGCGAGCGGTGTTTGTGCACATAGCACAGAGCGCAGAGTGTGCGATATCACTGCTAGTGGAGAGACTCGGCGTCCTCAGTCAGATCAGTACATACGCGCGAGCGGTGTTTGTGCACATAGCACAGAGCGCAGAGTGTGCGATATCACTGCTAGTGGAGAGACTCAGCGTCCTCAGTCAGATCCAGTACATACGAGCGAGCAGTGTTTGTGCACATAGCACAGAGCGCAGAGTGTGCGATATCACTGCTAGTGGAGAGACTCGGCGTCCTCAGTCAGATCCAGTACATACGCGCGAGCGGTGTTTGTGCACATAGCACAGAGCGCAGTGTGTGCGATATCACTGCTAGTGGAGAGACTCGGCGTCCTCAGTCAGATCCAGTACATACGCGCGAGCGGTGTTTGTGCACATAGCACAGAGCGCAGAGTGTGCGATATCACTACTAGTGGAGAGACTCAGGGCCTCAGTCAGATCCAGTACATGCGTGCGCGCGGTGTTTGTGCACATAGCACAGAGCGCAGAGTGTGCGATATCACTGCTGGTGGAGAGACTCGGCGTCCTCAGTCAGATCAGTACATACGAGCGGTGTTTGTGCACATAGCACAGAGCGCAGAGTGTGACATCACTGCTGGTGGAGAAACTCGGCGTCCTCAGTCAGATCCAGTACATACGTGCGAGCGGTGTTTGTGCACATAGCACAGAGCGCAGAGTGTGTGATATCACTGCTAGTGGAGAGACTCGGCGTCCTCAGTCAGATCAGTACATACGTGCGAGCGGTGTTTGTGCACATAGCACAGAGCGCAGAGTGTGCGATATCACTGCTGGTGGAGAGACTCAGTGTCCTCAGTCAGATCAGTACATACGTGCGAGCGGTGTTTGTGCACATAGCACAGAGCGCAGAGAGTGCGATATCACTGCTAGTGGAGAGACTCAGCGTCCTCAGTCAGATCCAGTACATACGCGCGAGCGGTGTTTGTGCACATAGCACAGAGCGCAGAGTGTGCGATATCACTGCTGGTGGAGAGACTCAGCGTCCTCAGTCAGATCAGTACATACGTGCGAGCGGTGTTTGTGCACATAGCACAGAGCGCAGAGTGTGCGATATCACTGCTAGTGGAGAGACTCAGCGTCCTCAGTCAGATCCAGTACATACGAGCGAGCGGTGTTTGTGCACATAGCACAGAGCGCAGAGTGTGACATCACTGCTAGTGGAGAGACTCAGCGTCCTCAGTCAGATCCAGTACATACATGCGAGCGGTGTTTGTGCACATAGCGCAGAGCGCAGAGTGTGCGATATCACTGCTAGTGGAGAGACTCAGCGTCCTCAGTCAGATCCAGTACATACGCGCGAGCGGTGTTTGTGCACATAGCGCAGAGCGCAGAGTGTGCGATATCACTGCTAGTGGAGAGACTCAGCGTCCTCAGTCAGATCCAGTACATACGCGTGAGCGGTGTTTGTGCACATAGCGCAGAGCGCAGAGTGTGCGATATCACTGCTAGTGGAGAGACTCAGCGGCCTCAGTCAGATCCAGTACATACGTGCGAGCGGTGTTTGTGCACATAGCGCAGAGCACAGAGTGTGACATCACTGCTAGTGGAGAGAC
This sequence comes from Hyperolius riggenbachi, assembly GCF_040937935.1. Taxonomy (NCBI): domain Eukaryota; kingdom Metazoa; phylum Chordata; class Amphibia; order Anura; family Hyperoliidae; genus Hyperolius; species Hyperolius riggenbachi. The sequence continues at coordinate 681,698,690 of NC_090646.1, forward strand.
TCGGCGTCCTCAGTCAGATCAGTACATCCGTGCGAGCGGTGTTTGTGCACATAGCACAGAGTGCAGAGTATGCGATATCACTGCTGGTGGAGAGACTCAGCGTCCTCAGTCAGATCCAGTACATACATGCGAGCGGTGTTTGTGCACAGAGCACAGAGCGCAGAGTGTGACATCACTGCTAGTGGAGAGACTCGGCGTCCTCAGTCAGATCAGTACATCCGTGCGAGCAGTGTTTGTGCACAGAGCGCAGAGCGCAGAGTGTGTGATATCACTGCTGGTCGAGAGACTCAGCGTCCTCAGTCAGATCAGTACATACGCGCGAACGGTGTTTGTGCACATAGCACAGAGCGCAGTGTGTGCGATATCACTGCTAGTGGAGAGACTCGGCGTCCTCAGTCAGATCCAGTACATACGAGCGAGCGGTGTTTGTGCACATAGCACAGAGCGCAGTGTGTGTGATATCACTGCTAGTAGAGAGACTCGGCGTCCTCAGTCAGATCCAGTACATCCGTGCGAGCGGTGTTTGTGCACAGAGCGCAGAGCGCAGAGTGTGTGATATCACTGCTGGTGGAGAGACTCAGCGTCCTCAGTCAGATCCAGTACATACGTGCGCGCAGTGTTTGTGCACATAGCACAGAGTGCAGAGTGTGTGATATCACTGCTGGTGGAGAGACTCAGCGTCCTCAGTCAGATCCAGTACATACGTGCGAGCGGTGTTTGTGCACAGAGCGCAGAGTGTGACATCACTGCTAGTGGAGAGACTCGGTGTCCTCAGTCAGATCCAGTACATACATGCGAGCGGTGTTTGTGCACATAGCACAGAACGCAGAGTGTGACATCACTGCTGGTGGAGAGACTCGGCGTCCTCAGTCAGATCCAGTACATACGTGCGAGCGGTGTTTGTGCACATAGCACAGAGCGCAGAGTGTGACATCACTGCTGGTGGAGAGACTCGGCGTCCTCAGTCAGATCCAGTACATGCGAGCGGTGTTTGTACACATAGCACAGAGCGCAGAGTGTGCGATATCACTGCTAGTGGAGAGACTCAGCGTCCTCAGTCAGATCCAGTACATACATACGAGCGGTGTTTGTGCACATAGCACAGAGCGCAGAGTGTGCGATATCACTGCTAGTGGAGAGACTCGGCGTCCTCAGTCAGATCCAGTACATACATGCGAGCAGTGTTTGTACACATAGCACAGAGCACAGAGTGTGCGATATCACTACTAGTGGAGAGACTCGGCGTCCTCAGTCAGATCCAGTACATACGTGCGAGCGGTGTTTGTGCACATAGCACAGAGCGCAGAGTGTGCGATATCACTGCTAGTGGAGAGACTCGGCGTCCTCAGTCAGATCCAGTACATACGAGCGAGCGGTGTTTGTGCACATAGCACAGAGCGCAGAGTGTGCGATATCACTGCTAGTGGAGAGACTCAGCGTCCTCAGTCAGATCCAGTACATACATGCGAGCGGTGTTTGTGCACATAGCACAGAGTGCAGTGTGTGCGATATCACTGCTAGTGGAGAGACTCGGCGTCCTCAGTCAGATCCAGTACATACATGCGAGCGGTGTTTGTGCACATAGCACAGAGCACAGAGTGTGCGATATCACTGCTAGTGGAGAGACTCAGCATCCTCAGTCAGATCCAGTACATACGAGCGAGCGGTGTTTGTGCACATAGCACAGAGTGCAGTGTGTGTGATATCACTGCTAGTGGAGAGACTCGGCGTCCTCAGTCAGATCCAGTACATACATGCGAGCGGTGTTTGTGCACATAGCACAGAGCGCAGAGTGTGCGATATCACTGCTGGTGAAGAGACTCGGCGTCCTCAGTCAGATCCAGTACATACGTGCGAGCGGTGTTTGTGCACATAGCACAGAGTGCAGAGTGTGCGATATCACTGCTAGTGGAGAGACTCGGCGTCCTCAGTCAGATCCAGTACATACATGCGAGCGGTGTTTGTGCACATAGCACAGAGCGCAGAGTGTGACATCACTGCTAGTGGAGAGACTCGGCGTCCTCAGTCAGATCCAGTACATACGTGCGAGCGGTGTTTGTGCACATAGCACAGAGCGCAGAGTGTGACATCACTGCTAGTGGAGAGACTCGGCGTCCTCAGTCAGATCAGTACATACATGCGAGCGGTGTTTGTGCACATAGCACAGAGCGCAGAGTGTGTGATATCACTGCTAGTGGAGAGACTCGGCGTCCTCAGTCAGATCAGTACATACGAGCGGTGTTTGTGCACATAGCACAGAGCGCAGAGTGTGTGATATCACTGCTAGTGGAGAGACTCGGCGTCCTCAGTCAGATCCAGTACATACGTGCGAGCGGTGTTTGTGCACATAGCACAGAGTGCAGAGTGTGTGATATCACTGCTAGTGGAGAGACTCAGCGTCCTCAGTCAGATCCAGTACATACGCGCGATCGGTGTTTGTGCACATAGCACAGAGTGCAGAGTGTGCGATATCACTGCTAGTGGAGAGACTCGGCGTCCTCAGTCAGATCCAGTACATACGTGCGAGCGGTGTTTGTGCGCATAGCACAGAGCGCAGAGTGTGATATCACTGCTAGTGGAGAGACTCGGCGTCCTCAGTCAGATCCAGTACATACGTGCGAGCGGTGTTTGTGCACATAGCACAGAGTGCAGAGTGTGCAATATCACTGCTAGTGGAGAGACTCGGCGTCCTCAGTCAGATCAGTACATACGAGCGGTGTTTGTGCACATAGCACAGAGCGCAGAGTGTGCGATATCACTGCTAGTGGAGAGAATCAGCGTCCTCAGTCAGATCCAGTACATACGTGCGAGCGGTGTTTGTGCACATAGCACAGAGCGCAGAGTGTGCGATGTCACTGCTAGTGGAGAGACCCAGCGTCCTCAGTCAGATCCAGTACATACGTGCGAGCGGTGTTTGTGCACATAGCACAGAGCGCAGAGTGTGCGATATCACTGCTAGTGGAGAGACTCGGCAGCCTCAGTCAGATCCAGTACATACGTGCGCGCGGTGTTTGTGCACATAGCACAGAGTGCAGAGTGTGCGATATCACTGCTGGTGGAGAGACTCAGCGTCCTCAGTCAGATCCAGTACATACGTGCGAGTGGTGTTTGTGCACATAGCACAGAGTGTGCGATATCACTGCTAGTGGAGAGACTCGGCGTCCTCAGTCAGATCCAGTACATACGTGCGAGTGGTGTTTGTGCACATAGCACAGAGCGCAGAGTGTGACATCACTGCTGGTGGAGAGACTCGGCGTCCTCAGTCAGATCCAGTACATACGTGCGAGCGGTGTTTGTGCACATAGCACAGAGCGCAGAGTGTGCGATATCACTGCTAGTGGAGAGACTCGGCAGCCTCAGTCAGATCCAGTACATACGAGCGAGCGGTGTTTGTGCACATAGCACAGAGCGCAGAGTGTGCAATATCACTGCAGGTGGAGAGACTCGGCGTCCTCAGTCAGATCCAGTACATACGTGGGAGCGGTGTTTGTGCACATAGCACAGAGCGCAGAGTGTGCAATATCACTGCAGGTGGAGAGACTCGGCGTCCTCAGTCAGATCCAGTACATACGTGGGAGCGGTGTTTGTGCACATAGCACAGAGTGCAGAGTGTGCGATATCACTGCTGGTGGAGAGACTCAGCGTCCTCAGTCAGATCCAGTACATACGAGCGAGCGGTGTTTGTGCACATAGCACAGAGCGCAGAGTGTGATATCACTGCTAGTGGAGAGACTCAGCGTCCTCAGTCAGATCCAGTACATACGTGCGCGCGGTGTTTGTGCACATAGCACAGAGCGCAGTGTGTGCGATATCACTGCTAGTGGAGAGACTCGGCGTTCTCAGTCAGATCCAGTACATACGAGCGAGCGGTGTTTGTGCACAGAGCACAGAGCGCAGAGTGTGCGATATCACTGCTAGTGGAGAGACTCAGCGTCCTCAGTCAGATCCAGTACATACGTGCGAGCGGTGTTTGTGCGCATAGCACAGAACGCAGAGTGTGATATCACTGCTAGTGGAGAGACTCAGCGTCCTCAGTCAGATCCAGTACATACATGCGAGCGGTGTTTGTGCACATAGCACAGAGCGCAGAGTGTGCGATATCACTGCTAGTGGAGAGACTCAGCGTCCTCAGTCAGATCCAGTACATACGTGCGAGCGGTGTTTGTGCGCATAGCACAGAGCGCAGAGTGTGATATCACTGCTAGTGGAGAGACTCGGCGTCCTCAGTCAGATCCAGTACATACGTGCGAGCGGTGTTTGTGCACATAGCACAGAGCGCAGAGTGTGCGATATCACTGCTAGTGGAGAGACTCAGCGTCCTCAGTCAGATCCAGTACATACGAGCGAGCGGTGTTTGTGCACATAGCGCAGAGCGCAGAGTGTGCGATATCACTGCTGGTGGAGAGACTCAGCGTCCTCAGTAAGATCCAGTACATACGAGCGAGCGGTGTTTGTGCACATAGCACAGAGTGCAGTGTGTGTGATATCACTGCTAGTGGAGAGACTCGGCGTCCTCAGTCAGATCCAGTACATACATGCGAGCGGTGTTTGTGCACATAGCACAGAGCGCAGAGTGTGCGATATCACTGCTAGTGGAGAGACTCAGCGTCCTCAGTCAGATCCAGTACATACGTGCGCGCGGTGTTTGTGCACATAGCACAGAGCGCAGAGTGTGCAACATCACTGCAGGTGGAGAGACTCGGCGTCCTCAGTCAGATCCAGTACATACGTGGGAGCGGTGTTTGTGCACATAGCACAGAGCGCAGAGTGTGCGATATCACTGCTAGTGGAGAGACTCGGCAGCCTCAGTCAGATCCAGTACATACGTGCGCGCGGTGTTTGTGCACATAGCACAGAGTGCAGAGTGTGCGATATCACTGCTGGTGGAGAGACTCAGCGTCCTCAGTCAGATCCAGTACATACGAGCGAGCGGTGTTTGTGCACATAGCACAGAGCGCAGAGTGTGATATCACTGCTAGTGGAGAGACTCAGCGTCCTCAGTCAGATCCAGTACATACGTGCGCGCGGTGTTTGTGCACATAGCACAGAGCGCAGTGTGTGCGATATCACTGCTAGTGGAGAGACTCGGCGTCCTCAGTCAGATCCAGTACATACGAGCGAGCGGTGTTTGTGCACAGAGCACAGAGCGCAGAGTGTGCGATATCACTGCTAGTGGAGAGACTCAGCGTCCTCAGTCAGATCCAGTACATACGTGCGAGCGGTGTTTGTGCGCATAGCACAGAGCGCAGAGTGTGATATCACTGCTAGTGGAGAGACTCAGCGTCCTCAGTCAGATCCAGTACATACATGCGAACGGTGTTTGTGCACATAGCACAGAGCGCAGAGTGTGCGATATCACTGCTAGTGGAGAGACTCAGCGTCTTCAGTCAGATCCAGTACATACGTGCGAGCGGTGTTTGTGCGCATAGCACAGAGCGCAGAGTGTGATATCACTGCTAGTGGAGAGACTCGGTGTCCTCAGTCAGATCCAGTACATACGTGCGAGCGGTGTTTGTGCACATAGCACAGAGCGCAGAGTGTGCGATATCACTGCTAGTGGAGAGACTCAGCGTCCTCAGTCAGATCCAGTACATACGAGCGAGCGGTGTTTGTGCACATAGCGCAGAGCGCAGAGTGTGCGATATCACTGCTGGTGGAGAGACTCGGCGTCCTCAGTCAGATCCAGTACATACGAGCGAGCGGTGTTTGTGCGCATAGCACAGAGCGCAGAGTGTGCGATATCACTGCTAGTGGAGAGACTCGGCAGCCTCAGTCAGATCCAGTACATACGTGCGCGCGGTGTTTGTGCACATAGCACAGAGTGCAGAGCATGCGATATCACTGCTGGTGGAGAGACTCGGCGTCCTCAGTCAGATCCAGTACATACGAGCGAGCGGTGTTTGTGCGCATAGCACAGAGCGCAGAGTGTGCGATTTCACTGCTAGTGGAGAGACTCGGCGTCCTCAGTCAGATCCAGTACATACGTGCGCGCGGTGTTTGTGCACATAGCACAGAGTGCAGAGTGTGCGATATCACTGCTGGTGGAGAGACTCGGCATCCTCAGTCAGATCAGTACATACGAGCGAGCGTTGTTTGTGCACATAGCACAGAGCGCAGAGTGTGACATCACTGCTGGTGGAGAGACTCAGCGGCCTCAGTCAGATCAGTACATACGTGCGAGCGGTGTTTGTGCACATAGCACAGAGCGCAGAGTGTGTGATATCACTGCTGGTGGAGAGACTCGGCGTCCTCAGTCAGATCCAGTACATACGTGGGAGTGGTGTTTGTGCACATAGCACGGAGCGCAGAGTGTGCGATATCACTGCTAGTGGAGAGACTCAGCGTCCTCAGTCAGATCCAGTACATCCATGCGAGCGGTGTTTGTGCACATAGCACAGAGCGCAGAGTGTGCGATATCACTGCTAGTGGAGAGACTCAGCGGCCTCAGTCAGATCCAGGCGCGGAGCTAAGGGGGGTCGGGGTAGGTCAAGTGCCCCCGGGCGCCGGGTCCCTAAGGGCGCCCAGCTGAGCTGATTTTTTTTTTTTTTCTGCGGAGGGGAGCAGCGCAGAGAAGAGAAGAGGGAGAGCTATGCGGACGGTGGAGAAGGGGGCCATCTCCCCCCCTTCTCTCACCTTAGGGCTCTCCCTCCCTCCATCGCTGTCCCCTCCGTTATTGTACGGGTGCTGGCGCAGCGGGCGGGACTCACCTCCGTCTCGCTCCAGCGCCGGCCGGAAGTTCGGATCCCGCAGTCGCTGCTCTGGTCTGGACTAGACCAGAGTAGCGGCAGATCCATCCGCGCTGCGACGAGACGGAGGTAAGTTCCGCCCGCCGCTGCCAGCACCCGGACATTAATGGAGGGGACAGCGAGGGAGAGAGAGCAGCTCTCCCTCTTCTCTGCGCTGCTCCCCTCCTGCTGGGGAGGCAGGGAGGGGGACACCTGGCTACCTACTCTGGGCATATATACCCCTGGCTACATCTACTGGGCATATATACCCCCTGGCTACATCTACTGGGCATATATACCCCTGGCTACATCTACTGGGCATATATACCCGTGGCTACATCTACTGGGCATATATACCCCTGGCTACATCTACTGGGCATATATACCCCTGTCTACATCTACTGGGCACAAATACCCCTGGCTACATCTACTGGGCACAAATACCCCTGGCTACATCTACTGGGCACATATACCCCTGGCTACATCTACTGGGCATATATACCCCTGGCTACATCTACTGGGCATATATACCCCTGGCTACATCTACTGGGCATATATACCCCTGGCTACATCTACTGGGCATATATACCCCTGGCTACATCTACTGGGCATATATACCCCTGGCTACATCTACTGGGCATATATACCCCTGGCTACATCTACTGGGCATATATACCCCTGGCTACATCTACTGGGCATATATACCCCTGGCTACATCTACTGGGCATATATACCCCTGGCTACATATACTGGGCATATATACCCCTGGCTACATCTACTGGGCATATATACCCCTGGCTACATCTACTGGGCATATATACCCCCTGGCTACATCTACTGGGCATATATACCCCTGGCTACATCTACTGGGCATATATACCCCTGGCTACATATACTGGGCATATATACCCCCTGGCTACATGGACTGGGCATATATACCCCCTGGCTACATATACTGGGCATATATACCCCTGGCTACCTACTCTGGGCATATATACCCCTGGCTACATATACTGGGCATATATACCCCCTGGCTACATATACTGGGCATATATACCCCCTGGCTACATATACTGGGCATATATACCCCCTGGCTACATATACTGGGCATATATACCCCCTGGCTACATGGACTGGGCATATATACCCCTGGCTACATATACTGGGCACATATACGCCTGACTATATATACTGGGCACATATTATTCTCCTGGCTACATATACTGGGCATATATACCCCTGGCTACATATACTGGGCACATATACCTCTGGCTACATATACTGGGCACACATATCCCTGCCTACATATACTGGGCACATATACCCCTGGCTACCTGTTCTGTGGACATCTCTACCCCTGGCTACCTGTTCTGGGGACATCTATACCGCTGGCCACCTATTCTGGGGACATCTATACTGCTGGCCACCTATTCTGGGGACAACTATAGACCTGGGGCTACCTATTTTTGGGGAACCACGTCAGATTGAGTGTATTTTGGAGAACTGCTGCCAGGTGAGAGGTGTCTACCATATTAAGGGGGCATTCTACCTATTTATGTGAAATGCTGTCTATTTATGTGACTCATGACTGCTGAATTTGTCTTGTTGGGGGCCTCATGGTTACTGAATTTGTCTTGTTGGGGGCCTCATGATTTGTTGGGGGCCTCAAGATCGCTGAATTTGTCTTGTTGGGGGCCTCATGATTGCTGAATTTGTCTTGTTGGGGGCCTCATGATTGCTAAATTTGTCTTGTTGGGGGCCTCATGATTGCTGAGTTGGTTATGTTGGGGGTCTCATGATTGCTGAATTTGTCTTGATGGGGGGGGCTCATGATTGCTGAATTTGTCTTGGAACATGCTGGAAGGTACATACTGAGGGAGGGTGGGTGAGCGTGAGCCTGCTAACCTCCATATACATTTGGCTCCACCCATAACCACGCCCACATTTATTATGTGACCATGCCCCTATTTTGACTTTGGGGGGCGCATTAATAGTCTTTGTCCCCGGGCGCTGAAAACCCTAGCTACGCCTCTGGTCAGATCCAGTACATACGTGGGAGCGGTGTTTGTGCACATAGCACAGAGTGCAGAGTGTGTGATATCACTGCTGGTGGAGAGACTCGGCGTCCTCAGTCAGATCCAGTACATACGCGCGAGCGGTGTTTGTGCACATAGCACAGAGCACAGAGTGTGCGATATCACTGCTAGTGGAGAGACTCAGCGTCCTCAGTCAGATCCAGTACATACGTGCGAGCGGTGTTTGTGCACATAGCGCAGAGCACAGAGTGTGACATCACTGCTAGTGGAGAGACTCAGCGTCCTCAGTCAGATCCAGTACATACGCGCGAGCGGTGTTTGTGCACAGAGCGCAGAGCGCAGAGTGTGATATCATTGCAGGTGGAGAGACTCGGCGTCCTCAGTCAGATCCAGTACATACGTGCGAGCGGTGTTTGTGCACATAGCACAGAGCGCAGAGTGTGACATCACTGCTAGTGGAGAGACTCAGCGGCCTCAGTCAGATCCAGTACATACATGCGAGCGGTGTTTGTGCACATAGCACAGAGCGCAGAGTGTGCGATATCACTGCTGGTGGAGAGACTCAGCGTCCTCAGTCAGATCCAGTACATACGTGCGAGCGGTGTTTGTGCACATAGCACAGAGCGCAGAGTGTGACATCACTGCTGGTGGAGAGACTCAGCGCCCTCAGTCAGATCAGTACATACGCGCGAGCGGTGTTTGTGCACATAGCACAGAGCGCAGAGTGTGCGATATCACTGCTAGTGGAGAGACTCAGCGTCCTCAGTCAGATCAGTACATACGTGCGAGCGGTGTTTGTGCACATAGCACAGAGCGCAGAGTGTGTGATATCACTGCTAGTGGAGAGACTCAGCGTCCTCAGTCAGATCAGTACATACGTGCGAGCGGTGTTTGTGCACATAGCACAGAGCGCAGAGTGTGCGATATCACTGCTAGTGGAGAGACTCGGCGTCCTCAGTCAGATCAGTACATACGTGCGAGCGGTGTTTGTGCACATAGCACAGAGCGCAGTGTGTGCGATATCACTGCTAGTGGAGAGACTCAGCGTCCTCAGTCAGATCCAGTACATACGTGCGAGCGGTGTTTGTGCACATAGCACAGAGCGCAGAGTGTGCGATATCACTGCTAGTGGAGAGACTCAGCGTCCTCAGTCAGATCCAGTACATACGTGCGAGCGGTGTTTGTGCACATAGCACAGAGCGCAGAGTGTGCGATATCACTGCTAGTGGAGAGACTCGGCGTCCTCAGTCAGATCAGTACATACGTGCGAGCGGTGTTTGTGCACATAGCACAGAGCGCAGAGTGTGCGATATCACTGCTAGTGGAGAGACTCGGCGTCCTCAGTCAGATCAGTACATACGTGCGAGCGGTGTTTGTGCACATAGCACAGAGCGCAGAGTGTGCGATATCACTGCTAGTGGAGAGACTCAGCGTCCTCAGTCAGATCCAGTACATACGTGCGAGCGGTGTTTGTGCACATAGCACAGAGCGCAGAGTGTGCGATATCACTGCTAGTGGAGAGACTCAGCGTCCTCAGTCAGATCCAGTACATACGTGCGAGCGGTGTTTGTGCACATAGCACAGAGCGCAGAGTGTGCGATATCACTGCTAGTGGAGAGACTCAGCGTCCTCAGTCAGATCCAGTACATACGTGCGAGCGGTGTTTGTGCACATAGCGCAGAGCGTGCGATATCACTGCTAGTGGAGAGACTCAGCGGCCTCAGTCAGATCCAGTACATACGTGCGAGCGGTGTTTGTGCACATAGCGCAGAGCGCAGAGTGTGCAATATCACTGCTGGTGGAGAGACTCGGCGTCCTCAGTCAGATCCAGTACATACGTGCGAGCGGTGTTTGTGCACATAGCACAGAGTGCAGAGTGTGCGATATCACTGCTGGTGGAGAGACTCGGCGTCCTCAGTCAGATCAGTACATCCGCGCGAGCGGTGTTTGTGCACATAGCACAGAGCGCAGAGTGTGACATCACTGCTAGTGGGGAGACTCGGCGTCCTCAGTCAGATCCAATACATACGTGCGAGCGATGTTTGTGCACATAGCACAGAGCGCAGAGTGTGCGATATCACTGCTAGTGGGGAGACTCAGCGTCCTCAGTCAGATCCAGTACATACGTACGAGCGGTGTTTGTGCACATAGCACAGAGCGCAGAGTGTGCGATATCACTGCTAGTGGGGAGACTCAGCGTCCTCAGTCAGAACCAGTACATACATGCGAGCGGTGTTTGTGCGCATAGCACAGAGCGCAGAGTGTGTGATATCACTGCTAGTGGGGAGACTCAGCGTCCTCAGTCAGATCCAGTACATACGTGCGAGCGGTGTTTGTGCACATAGCACAGAGCGCAGAGTGCGATATCACTGCTAGTGGGGAGACTCAGCGTCCTCAGTCAGAACCAGTACATACATGCGAGCGGTGTTTGTGCGCATAGCACAGAGCGCAGAGTGTGTGATATCACTGCTAGTGGGGAGACTCAGCGTCCTCAGTCAGATCCAGTACATACGTGCGAGCGGTGTTTGTGCACATAGCACAGAGCGCAGAGTGCGATATCACTGCTAGTGGGGAGACTCAGCGTCCTCAGTCAGAACCAGTACATACGTGCGAGCGGTGTTTGTGCACATAGCACAGAGTGCAGAGTGTGCGATATCACTGCTGGTGGAGAGACTCGGCGTCCTCAGTCAGATCAGTACATCCGCGCGAGCGGTGTTTGTGCACATAGCACAGAGCGCAGAGTGTGACATCACTGCTAGTGGGGAGACTCGGCGTCCTCAGTCAGATCCAATACATACGTGCGAGCGATGTTTGTGCACATAGCACAGAGCGCAGAGTGTGCGATATCACTGCTAGTGGGGAGACTCAGCGTCCTCAGTCAGATCCAGTACATACGTACGAGCGGTGTTTGTGCACATAGCACAGAGCGCAGAGTGTGCGATATCACTGCTAGTGGGGAGACTCAGCGTCCTCAGTCAGAACCAGTACATACATGCGAGCGGTGTTTGTGCGCATAGCACAGAGCGCAGAGTGTGTGATATCACTGCTAGTGGGGAGACTCAGCGTCCTCAGTCAGATCCAGTACATACGTGCGAGCGGTGTTTGTGCACATAGCACAGAGCGCAGAGTGCGATATCACTGCTAGTGGGGAGACTCAGCGTCCTCAGTCAGAACCAGTACATACGTGCGAGCGGTGTTTATGCACATAGCACAGAGTGCAGAGTGTGTGATATCACTGCTAGTGGAGAGACTCGGCGTCCTCAGTCAGATCCAGTACATACATGCGAGCGGTGTTTGTGCGCATAGCACAGAGCGCAGAGTGTGCGATATCACTGCTAGTGGAGAGACTCGGCGTCCTCAGTCAGATCAGTACATCCGCGCGAGCGGTGTTTGCGCACATAGCACAGAGCGCAGAGTGTGCAATATCACTGCTAGTGGAGAGACTCAGCGTCCTCATTCAGATCCAGTACATCCGCGCGAGCGGTGTTTGTGCACATAGCACAGAGCGCAGAGTGTGTGATATCACTGCTGGTGGAGAGACTCAGCGTCCTCAGTCAGATCCAGTACATACGCGCGAGCGGTGTTTGTGCACATAGCACAGAGCGCAGAGTGTGTGATATCACTGCTAGTGGAGAGACTCAGCGTCCTCAGTCAGATCAGTACATCCGCGCGAGCGGTGTTTGTGCACATAGCACAGAGTGCAGAGTGTGCAATATCACTGCTAGTGGAGAGACTCAGCGTCCTCAGTCAGATCCAGTACATCCGCGCGAGCGGTGTTTGTGCACATAGCACAGAGCGCAGAGTGTGCGATATCACTGCTAGTGGAGAGACTCAGCGTCCTCAGTCAGATCCAGTACATACATGCGAGCGGTGTTTGTGCACATAGCACAGAGCGCAGAGTGTGCGATATCACTGCTAGTGGAGAGACTCGGCGTCCTCACTCAGATCAGTACATCCGTGAGAGCGGTGTTTGTGCACATAGCACAGAGGGCAGAGTGTGCGATATCACTGCTAGTGGAGAGACTCAGCGTCCTCACTCAGATCAGTACATCCGTGAGAGCGGTGTTTGTGCACATAGCACAGAGCGCAGAGTGTGCGATATCACTGCTAGTGGAGAGACTCGGCGTCCTCACTCAGATCAGTACATACGAGCGAGCGGTGTTTGTGCACATAGCACAGAGGGCAGAGTGTGCGATATCACTGCTAGTGGAGAGACTCGGTGTCCTCAGTCAGATCAGTACATACATGCGAGCGGTGTTTGTGCACATAGCACAGAGCGCAGAGTGTGTGATATCACTGCTGGTGGAGAGACTCAGCGTCCTCAGTCAGATCCAGTACATACGTGCGAGCGGTGTTTGTGCACATAGCACGGAACTTATGCCCACGGAGGACTACATGTAACAGCAGGAGGTATTTCCCTTATACCGATGCTGCTTGCAGGTACTGTTTCCGCATATTTAATACAGCGGCTGGTTTTCAGGGACATTGCATCCACCAGCCATCGAGCGCCAGCTCCTCCTAGTGTTTACATAGTTTTCATAATTATGATTACGATCGTAATAGAAAAATCCTAATTGCGAAAAATGACGTGAGATTTTGCGTAATTATGACTATAGATGAACTTTTCATAATTATAATAATCTTCGTAATTACGATTATTTTTGTGATTCATTTAACAGCACAAAATTACGACAAAATGAATAACAAATGTTTTAAAGGTCACTATTTTGTGTCGTAATTGAAAAACAAAAGTTTGCTTTCTTAAAACAGAAAGAATTAGCGATAATTCAGGTTGGAGTGAGCTTGAGATTTCTCCCACAATGCACCACTGCTGAATATATGCAAATTGTCGTAATTGCAAATGACAACGCAAAATTACACAAATGCGCAATTTCAGCTCATCTCTACCTTTCATAATAGATTGGACTTTCCACCACACTGAGATCTTCCCAAGAGAACGAATCAAGTTGTAATTGTAAATATCTATTGATCTGAATTTGTAAAGCATCCTCTGTTAAGGTGCCCATACACTCGTCAGATTGGCAGCAGATAGATAAGAAATGCATCTGATGATCTATCTGATGCGTTTTTAGAACATTTTTTACCAGGATAGAATTCCAATAGATTTCAGTTTGAAATCTATTGAAATTCGATCTGATGGCATTTTTTTGCCATCAGATTTCCATTAAGGCCAATGCAAACTGATAAGCAATCTCATCAGATCGACCTAAATTTTCCACCCGCCAGTTCAATGGAAATCCATCGAAATCGATCGAAATCGGCCATCAATCGGTCGATTGGCCAACCGATTTGCAATCGATCGATCGGGATCGATCGGTCGGCCAGAAAATCGGCTGAGTGTATGGGCCCCTTTACTCTTCCTGATGTCCAGCTGAACATAATCTTTGAAGATAAGTCCAGAACATGAGATGGAAGTCTGAAGGAGATATTATCATAGTAAAGGCTTAAGGCTCATACACACATCAGACCATAGTCTTTGGAAAATGAAAGATCACAGACCAATTTTACCCCCTTCATGTAGTATGAGAGCTATACTCTACACAGTCTATTCTATGGAGCTGAACTCCCCATCAGATAGAAATCTTTGCAAGATGCTGCACACAAAGATGCTGTACACATTAAAAAGATCAGCATCTGCAAAAGATCAGTTCCTGCAAAAGATCCGTTCCTACAAAATGCATTCATAGTCTATGAGATCTGCAGATCCTCATACACACCTTGTTTAACTGACATTCATCTGCAGATCTGACAATCATCTGCAGATCTGAAAATCCATCCTGGTGGATCTGATCTGCAGATGAATGTCTGTTAAACAAGGTGTGTATGAGGATCTGCAGATATCATAGACTATAAATAGAGATGTCTGGATCAAATCTGGATTTGATGCAAAGCAGCGTTTTAAAGGCAGAAATCACATTGCATGCTAAATTGCAGGCCTAAAGTGCTTTAAAACATCTTGCATGTGTATACATCAATCAGGTAGTGTAATTAGTGTACTGCTTCACACTGACACACCAAACTCACTGTGTAACGCACCGCAAACAGCTGTCTGTGTAGTGACGGCCATGCTGGACTGGTGTGCAACATGGCGAGATTGCTCTTCCTCACTCAGTGATGTCAGGTAATGTCTGACTGCCTTATCAACTGTCAATGGTTCTTTCTCTACCATTGTTAAAGCTTACATCTATTTTTTTTACATTACATTTTCTACTTGCTGTTCAGTACCTGCAACGAGAATCTATTATGGAGGGCAAGTCTGCCATTGTGACCACGGGTAATGGCGGGGGAACCCTTCCTGGTGTGATTCCGGTCCGGAGTTGTAGCCTAACAAACGGTCGGCTACCACCACACATCCATTGCAAGGAGGGCAGCAGGCATGCCCGCCCCCGAGGTAGTGACCAAAAATAACAATACGGGACTCGGGAGGCCCTGCTGTTTTTGGAATTAGTTGACTTTAAATCCTTTAACGGGAATCAGTTATGGAGGGCAAGTCTGCCATTGTCACCACGGGTAATGGCCGGGGAATTAAGGTTGGATTCCGGCCCGAAGTGGGAGCCTGCTGAGACCCATGCTGTACCTGCCCTGACTGTGCTTTGCAGACCAGGCATCTGTGGTCAGATGGACCCTTGACCCAGCGGAAGACAAAAGAGGTCGAAAGCATTTGCCAGGAATGTTTTATGGAGGGCAAGTTTGACGGACTTGGAGCCTAAGAAACGGCTACCACCACATATCCAGGCAAGAAGGGCAGCAGGCATGCCCGTCCCCGAGGTAGTGACCAAAAATAACAATACGGGACTCGGGAGGCCCTGCTGTTTTTGGAATGAGTTGACTTTAAATCCTTTAACGGGAATCAGTTATGGAGGGCAAGTCTGATCTGATGGTGCCTTCACTGCGATTCACCAGGTTGGTCTCCGGCGAGAATCTGTTATGGAGGTCAAGTCTGCCATTGTGACCACTGACCAAGGGTAATGGCGGGGGAACCCTTCCTGGTGTGATTCCGGTCCGGAGTTGGAGCCTAAGAAACGGCTACCACCACACATCCAGGCAAGGAGGGCAGCAGGTATGCCCGCCCCGAAGTAGTGACCAAAAATAACAATACTGGACTCAGGAGGACTTTTGAGGCCCTAATTGTAATGAATCAACTTTAAATCCTTTAACGGGAATCCGTTATGGAGGGCAAGTCTGCCATCCATTCAAGTGCAAGTTATGCACTGACTGCCAGGTATAATACAATGTGCAGTCACAGATGCAGTGAAAGGTATGCAGTGACTGCAAACAGCCGTTTGTGTAGTGATGGCTGTGCTGGACTGGTGCGCACCATGACGAGAGTGCAGGTGATGGTGGCTTTACAGCCCATATGGTCGCCCGGCTGATGTAGCTGAATGACAGAACAGTGACTGTCCAGCTGATCAAATTTGGTCTGACCACAATGAAGCAACGACCTTATTATCTTTGGTGTGCCACCCCCACCCGAGACACTCAAATAGCTGGCGGTCCTTTCTTCATTGTGATACGCAAGCCCCTTCACCGCGGCAAGGTAATGATCACAAAGGGGGATGGGCACATGTACATGCCTTTTGTTTTTTTGTTGCAGCAGCCCGCAGTGCAGCCAGAAAAATTAGGCAGGCATGTACACGCACCAGAAAAATTAGTGTAGCGGACGATGCTAGCAACGGCCTTAAAAATTCAGGAATCCGCCTAGAGTCCTGGACCCTGTTGGTGGTGGCGGAAAAGGCAAGTGGCCTGCGGGCAGAGATGCTGTGTGTGGGGACTGACTTAGTCTTCGATCGTGCAGTAGCCCTCCGTGATCCATTCCTCATTCATTTTGATAAAGGTCAGGTACTGAACACTGTCGTGACTTAGGCGACTTCTCTTCTCAGTGACAATGCCTCCAGCTGCACTGAAGGTCCTTTCTGACAGGACACTTGCGGCAGGGCAAGAGAGAAGTTGTATGGTAAATTGGGACAGCTCTGGCCACAGGTCAAGCCTGCGCAACCAGTAGTCCAAGGGTTCATCGTCGCGTCTACATCCACACTCAAGGCCAGGTAGTCGGCTACCTGCCGGTCCAGGCGTTGGTGGAGGGTGGATCCGGAAGGACTATGGTGAGGAGTTGGACTAAAGAATGTCCGCATGTCCGACATCACCCTGAGATTGCTGGAGTGTCCTGCCCTTGCCTGCGTGGACTTGGGAGGAGGAGGATTACTGCCAGTGGTACCTTGATTGCGTTGTGCAGCCACATCACCCTTAAACGCATTGTAAAGCATCATCGCCAGCTTGTTCTGCAAGTGCTGCATCCTTTCCGCCTTGTGTTGAGTTGGTAACAGGTCCGCCACTTTGTGCCTGTACCGAGGGTCTAGTAGCGTGGCCACCCAGTACAAGTCATTCGCCTTGAGTTTTTTGATACGGGGGTCCCTCAACAGGCTGGACAACATGAAAGAGGCCATCTGCACAAAGCTGGATGCAGACGTACTCTACATCTCCTCTTGCTCTTCCTCAGTGACGGGACGCAACTCCTCTTTCTCCCCCCAGCCATGAACAATACCACGGGAACGTGGAGCAGCAGAAGCCCCCTGTGACGGCTGCCGCGGTTGTTCTTCTTCCGCTGCCTCTTCCTCCTCCACAGAAACACCTTCCTCATCATCACCATCATCAGAGTCTGACTCCTCTCCTTTCCCACACGACTCCTCTTCTTCCTCCTCCTCCCCCCTCTGTGCTGCCGCAGGTGTGGAAACATCTGGTTTGGATGTAAATCGCTCCCACGACTCCTGCTCCTTTAACTGTTCTCATTCACGCTCCTCCACAGCTGTATCCACCACTCTACTCACGGCACGCTCCAGGAAGTAAGCGTAGGGGATCAAGTCGCTGATGGTGCCCTCAGCGCGACTCACCAGTTTGGTCACCTCCTCAAAGGGCTCCATGACCCTGCATGCATTTCGCATCAGTGTCCAGTTGTTGGGCCACAACATCCCCATCTTACCAGAATGTGTCCTTGTACTGTAATGATACAGGTACTGGGTGACGGCTTTCTCCTGGTCTAGCAGGGGAGTGAACATCAGCAGGGTGGAATTCCAGCGAGTCGGACTATCACAAATCAGCCGTCTCACCGGCAAGTTGTTTCTACGCTGAATGACCACAAAGTGTGCCATGGCCGTGTAAGACCGCCTGAAATGCCCACACAACTTCCTGGCCTGCTTCAGGACGTCCTCTAAGCCTGGGTACTTGGACACACATCTTTCCACGACCAGATACAGCACATGTGCAATGCAGGGTACATGTGTCAGCTTTCCCAAATTCAACACGGAAATGAGATTGCTGCCGTTGTCACACACCACGTTGCCGATCTCAAGCATCTCAAGCTTGTGCGGGGTCAGCCATTGCTCCACCTGTTTGTTAAGAGCAGCCAGGAGAGCTGCTCCAGTGTGACTCTCCGATTTGAGGCAAGACATATCTAACACTGCGTGACACCGTCGTACCTGGCATGCAGCATAGGCCCTGTTGTGCAGGGACTGTGTAGCTGGAGAGGAGATCTCGGCACCAGCCAAGGAGGAGGAGGAGGATGACGACAGCGAAGAGGATGTTGCAGGTGGAGAGGAGGTGGCAGGAGGCCGGCCTGCAAGCCGTGGAGGTGTGACAAGTCAGTCCGCTGCGCAGCCACGTACTCCCTGCTTGCTGCCATCGGTCACCAGGTTGACCCAATGGGCTGTGTACGTAATGTAGTGGCCCTGCCCGTGCTTGGCAGACCAGGCATCCGTGGTCAGGTGGACCCTTGACCCAACGCTCTTCGCAATAGATGACACCACTTGCCTCTCAACTGCACGGTACAGTTTGGATATGGCCTGTCGTGAAAAATAAGTGCGGCCTGGTATCTTCCACTGCGGTGTCCCAATGGCCACAAATTTACGGAAAGCCTCTGACTCCACCAGCTTGTATGGTAATAGCTGGAGAGCTAATAGTTCCGCCACGCCAGCTGTCAGACGCCGGGCAAGAGGGTGACTGGCAGACATTTGCTTCTTACGCTCAAGTACTTCCTTTACGGACAGCTGGGTACTGCTGTGGGCAGAGGAGAAGGAACCGCTGAAGGGAAGAGGCGGTGTGGAGGAGGGTGGCTGTGAAGGTGCAAGGGAGAAAGCGGATGAAGACAATGTACCTGAAGGAGTAAGAGGAGAGGGAGGGTGGTTTGTCTTTTGAGGGGTGCTGCTTTTCCTCAGGTGTTCTTGCCATAGCTGTTTGTGCCTTTTCTCCAGGTGCCTTCGTAAGGCACTTGTCCCTACATGAGAGATGGCCTTTCCACGGCTCAATTTTTGCTGGCAGAGAGAACAGATGGCTTTGCTCCGATCTGAGACACACATGTTAAAAAATTTCCAAACCGCTGAGCCCCCCTGGGGTGATGTCGCTACGGTGGCATCAGCAGCTGACGTTGAAGGGCATGTTGGCTGGCTGTCCATAGCTGGCGATACATGGCGTCGGACACTGCCCCCAGCTGTTTCTGAGGACGAGCTCCCTCTGCTTCTATCATTAAGTCGTCTCCTCCTACTCCTCTCTGACTACCCCTCTGAACTGTCCCCCTGGTCATCTCCTCTACTGGGAACATACGTGGCATCCTTATAATCGTCATCATAATCCTCCTGCCCAGCTTCGCTTTCCTCAGACACCTCCTCAACTGCACCAACTTCAGGTGGTTCATCATCCCCTCCTCACACGTTACGTCCATACTATCGCCACCTAACTCAGACGTATAAGGTGGTGTACCTGCGCCTTCTTCTTGTTGATGCAGTAGTGGCTGTGAATCAGTGATTTCACCACCACCAAATAACTTCTGCGAAGTGTCGAATGCAGTGGATGTGGTGCTTGTTGTAGCGCTTGTGGCTGCGGGAGATTAGGTGTTCTGTGTTAAATACTCAAGCACGTCCTCACAATTTTGGGAAGTGATGGCACGTGCCTTCTTCTGAGCACTGTATTTTGGGCCAGGTCCGCACGAAATCACAGCAACACCACCTCGCACAGACCTGCCGGTGCCTGGTGCCCTTCCTCTGGGTCTGCCTCTACCTCTTCCTCTACCTGGTTTGTCCATTTTGTCCATCTCGGGGGGATGCTAGGTATATGCAGTGAGCTGGGTTGACTCAACACAACAGGTAGTTAGATGCAGTGAGCTGGGTTCACTGAATAGTAAAGGTAGTTAGATGCAGTGAGCTGGGTTCACTGAACACAACAGGTAGTTAGATGCAGTGAGGTGGGTTCACTGAACAGTAAAGGTAGTTATATGCAGTGAGGTTGGTTCACTGAACAGTAAAGGTAGTTAGATGCAGTGAGCTGGGTTCACTCAACACAACAGGTAGTTAGATGCAGTGAGCTGGGTTTACTGAACAATAAAGGTAGTTAGATGCAGTGAGCTGGGTTCACCGAACACAACAGGTAGTTAGATGCAGTGAGGTGGGTTCACAGAACACAACAGGTAGTTAGTTATATGCAGTGAGGTGGGTTCACTGAACAGTAAGGGTAGTTAGATGCAGTGAGGTGGGTTCACTGAACAGTAAAGGTAGTTAGATGCAGTGAGCTGTGTGACGGATATTGCGAAAGTCGTGCGCGTAAACGCCAACGATTTTCGCAATAGTCGTGCGCAGTCCCTGTCAGTCTTGGGTAAATGCACAATAGATGTCAATTTCCCTCTCTCTTACTGAGAACAGTAACCTCCCCCACATCCTGTTGAGGTCAGGAAAGAATTCACACGTGGCCAGACCACCTGGACAGCAGACATTTGGTCACATAGCTCATGTTCCACCAAACCAGCTCAAACTGGTTGAGACTCACATTTCCCTCCAAGCTCATAGCTTCACACAATGAGAACCTTTACTTTATTAATAATTCAAGATGGGTTTGGCACAGAAAGACAACAAACACATTTCCTGATACCCAGAAATCAGTTCTATCACTCACATGATTTATAATTTTCTGGCTATCAGGAATCAATAGAGAGACCCCTTTATCCGGCATGCGTAGAGCCAATTCATTAGACTAGACGTGTATAGTCTCATTTAATACAGAGTCGCATGCTGCTTATGAATATGGTCTCGGATCTGCGATGCACCCATCTGGGGCGGAATTACACAAATTATTAATAATTGGTACATTCCTTGCTCCAAGTCTGTGGGTGGTAACTTGCCTGCTAGGAGGTAACCCTGCCTCAAACACACCTACTTTCCAGGTAGTGACCGCCCCAAAACTCTGGTCAGTAAAAAGCGTTTGCAAGGAACTCCACCCAGTTCTTCAATTTACATCGACTAGGGAAGTCCAGACATGTGCTCACGGAAGAACCGGGCGCATGTTGTGTACAAAGGACTTTTAAGCTGAATGCCTACGTTTAAACTGGACTATTTTCTTCATGCTTCAAATGGACTGCTCAGCTAACTAAGTAAGAACTTTCTGTTTTATTCCTTTTATTTTTAAGCTCTGTGTTTTATATGTTAATAGGTGTATATAACTGTATGTAATGCATTTGTGTTATTAAACGTTTAAAAATCGTTTAGCGGTTATGACCTGTTGCTGAACATACACAATCGTACCTATTCTCCTGAACTCGCTACCCTGTGTTTAATAGAAGTATACATTTATAACCCGTATGCGAGAACCCGGCCCAGACATAACGATCTGGCCCAGATTCTTGCATACTGCTAGGGGTTACTAAAGTGTTCTCGAAGTCCTAGTAAAATTACAGTAGCGGGCTGTGTAACTCGCTTGGTGGCAGATCTTTGAATTGTATATGTGTGTGGAGTGATTCGGTTGGTATCAGAACGCTCCCTTCGCAAGTCAGTTCATCAAATTGCGAATGCGGGTTACCCTTCGTGATGAACAAATGACCGTGTAAGAGGATTTCTGACGCTGATCGATTTACCCCACCCGCAGACCGGCTCGTGGTCTGTGACATTTGTTTGGCAGCTTTTTGGGATTTGTGTATGTTCAGAACATCAACGGCAACGTTATTTGATTAACCTGCCAGAACAGATCAAAAATCTGTGGTTGATAACCGGTGCATTACCATTTATATAGACTAAACGTGTAGCACAGAGTTCCCCCCCCAATCTCTTTTCCTATCCTATCTTTTATTTGGCAAAAATGGCTGCAGCAAGATACAAGAAAATGGCAGTGGCAGACCTAGTGAACTTGTGTGAAGAAAAAGGCATTGTGACTTATAGAAAAAAGAAAGCGCAATTGATTGAGGACTTGTTGCGACTGAATACCCAGCCGGAGCAGATGCTGGGAGAGCACACTCCTGGTTCAGACGGTGCTGTAACTGGGGCAGAGGAAAGTGAGCGGTTGGAGCAAAGCAACCCACTTCCAGACCCAGAGGAAAACGGGACCACGTCTGAACTGGTCGCTGTAACTGCTGAGGAGCATGGTGGCCGGCAGGAGCCCGCCCCTGCCAACCTGTTCTGTGTTCCTGATGCTGGAATGCAACCTGGATTACAAAGGCTGTTGGAGACAAATCCTGAGCTGTACATGCAGATTGTCAGAGAAAATGCTGACCGTGCAGAACGCCAGGCGGAACGGGAAGCCTCAGAACGCCAGGCGGAACGGGAAGCCTCTGAGCGCCGGTGGCTTGCTGAGAGAGAAGCGGAAAGAGAGGAGAGAGCAGCCGCACGCAGACATGACCTTGAAATGGCCAACCTGCGAGCGCAAGGCCAAAATCCCTCGCAAAGTGCTCCGGAACCCCGGCCCACAGCAGGCCCGTTTGGGACTCCAAAGTTTAAATTCCCAGAAATGGAGAAGGGAACCGACCCGGACACTTATTTACACTCCTTTGAAAAGACTTGTCGTCAGCATCATCTGCCCCAGGAGCAGTGGGCGAGATATCTGACACCCAACTTGCGGGACAAAGCGCTTGAGGCGTTTGTGGACTTACCCGCTGAGAAAGACAATGACTATGAGGCGATAAAAGCTGCAATTATCGCCAAATACCAGCTGACCCCAGAGGTCTATCGCAAAAAGTTTCGCTCCCTGCAGAAAGGCCACACTGACTCTTACACCGACCTGGAGAGTCGCCTGCTGACTGTGTTCAGGCAGTGGTCACGGGGCCTCAAAAAAGACTCTCACCAAGGTCTGGAGGACCTCATCGTGCAGGAGCAGTTGCTGAACTGCTGCACTCCAGAAGTCCGTCAGTTTGTCTTGGAGCGGAAGCCGGACTCCGCCAAAACTGCAGCAGAACTTGCAGACACTTTTGTGGCCACCCGTGTTCCGGACAGCCGCAAACCTCCAGTCCAGAGCTGGAAAGGGGGGAGACCTATGCAACCCAGCTCTCCTCCCCCTGCTAACCGTGGGAATCGGGTCCCACAGCCACAGAGGCCGATGCTGCACCTGCTACTCATCCGCCTGATGCCACATATGTTCCGAAGTGCTACCACTGTGGACAGAGAGGACACCTCAAGTCTGCCTGCCCCGAGGTGAGGACGCCGTCTCCAGAGCCTAGCGCAGAAGTGGCTAGCGCATCCTCTACTGCACACGCCTACCTCGTCATGGGAGCAGCAAATCCTCGACTTTCCGGAAATCATCAAGTCGTGGAAGTTAACGACCAGATCGCTGTTGGTTTCCGCGACACAGGCGCAGAGCTTACCTTGGTTCGCTCTCATCTTGTAGCCAGGGAGAATTTCCTGCCTAATGAGCGTGTCACACTTTTGGGAGTTGGTGGCGCACACGCACGCATCGCCAAAGCTCGTGTTGTTCTCGATTGGGGAAGGGGCCGCCAGTCAAAAGTTGTGGGGGTGACAGATGACATCCCAGTGCCTGTGCTGTTGGGCACCGATCTTGGCACCCTACGATCCTTTTATGAACCTGTGATCAACACCCCGGATTGCCAGTCTGGACCCACTCAGGTACTGTACAAGCTTGGGGTGGGACAGAGGGAGGCAGCCAGGGTAATGGTACCTAGCCCTCCTAGGGAAGGAGGGAAGGAAGCGGTACCTGTTTCTAATGGACAGCTGTCTAGTCACGGTTTGTCTGACTCTAAACCTGTCACTGTTGTTCCAGATACCTGTGTACATGTGAAAAATGAACGTAACTGTGATGTTAATGTTGTACCAGATGTTGCTAATAGCTTTCATGCTGAATCTCACAGTGCTAAAAATGATGTATGTTTAAATGTGACAGTCTCTAATCTAAGAGGTAACAGTCTTGTTTTGCCTGGGTCATATCCGTCCAGGGCAGTGGAAGCAGGCCAGGTGTCAGAGCAGGCAGCTGGGGGCCTAGACCTCCCCTCCTGCTATGACAGCCAGAGTGCTCCACCATTGTCTGCTGTTAACAAACAGCTGGTGGAGACAGGCCGTTCCTTCCCTGTCTCACCCTTGCATGTCTTCCCCTTGCAGAAGCAACCCAGTGCAAAACTGCCCACAGGTCCACCCTCTATCCTTCCTGGAGAAGGGGCAAGCCTCGCCACCCAGGTGAAGGCAAATTCGTTTTTAAAATTGTGCTCTAATGTTCACCTAGGTTGTGCTGACCAAAATGTTGTGCCAAGGTGTAGTCAGTTAGAGCAGGGGTATGCTACGCTGCTTCCAGATTCGCAGGCTGACACCCGAGAGTCAGGAAGTGACCCGGATGTCAGCCAACGACTCTCTCCCTTACAGGAAGCGCTATGCAAACCCAGCCAGGCCTTTAGAGGTAAGCCTGTTGGTGTGCCTCGCACCGTCCGCAAAGCGGACACTGGGACACACCGGACCATGAGGCCTTACGCTTCTGGTGAGTTGTCTAACGGGCAGTCAGATAAGAAGTCGAGAACCCGTTCAGTAGCTAAGCGCCGCGTAGAGCGGGTCATGCAGACCCACTCTGTGCGTCCGTCTGGTAGGGGAGAGATGTGACGGATATTGCGAAAGTCGTGCGCGTAAACGCCAACGATTTTCGCAATAGTCGTGCGCAGTCCCTGTCAGTCTTGGGTAAATGCACAATAGATGTCAATTTCCCTCTCTCTTACTGAGAACAGTAACCTCCCCCACATCCTGTTGAGGTCAGGAAAGAATTCACACGTGGCCAGACCACCTGGACAGCAGACATTTGGTCACATAGCTCATGTTCCACCAAACCAGCTCAAACTGGTTGAGACTCACATTTCCCTCCAAGCTCATAGCTTCACACAATGAGAACCTTTACTTTATTAATAATTCAAGATGGGTTTGGCACAGAAAGACAACAAACACATTTCCTGATACCCAGAAATCAGTTCTATCACTCACATGATTTATAATTTTCTGGCTATCAGGAATCAATAGAGAGACCCCTTTATCCGGCATGCGTAGAGCCAATTCATTAGACTAGACGTGTATAGTCTCATTTAATACAGAGTCGCATGCTGCTTATGAATATGGTCTCGGATTTGCGTTGCACCCATCTGGGGCGGAATTACACAAATTATTAATAATTGGTACATTCCTTGCTCCAAGTCTGTGGGTGGTAACTTGCCTGCTAGGAGGTAACCCTGCCTCAAACACACCTACTTTCCAGGTAGTGACCGCCCCAAAACTCTGGTCAGTAAAAAGCGTTTGCAAGGAACTCCACCCAGTTCTTCAATTTACATCGACTAGGGAAGTCCAGACATGTGCTCACGGAAGAACCGGGCGCATGTTGTGTACAAAGGACTTTTAAGCTGAATGCCTACGTTTAAACTGGACTATTTTCTTCATGCTTCAAATGGACTGCTCAGCTAACTAAGTAAGAACTTTCTGTTTTATTCCTTTTATTTTTAAGCTCTGTGTTTTATATGTTAATAGGTGTATATAACTGTATGTAATGCATTTGTGTTATTAAACGTTTAAAAATCGTTTAGCGGTTATGACCTGTTGCTGAACATACACAATCGTACCTATTCTCCTGAACTCGCTACCCTGTGTTTAATAGAAGTATACATTTATAACCCGTATGCGAGAACCCGGCCCAGACATAACGATCTGGCCCAGATTCTTGCATACTGCTAGGGGTTACTAAAGTGTTCTCGAAGTCCTAGTAAAATTACAGTAGCGGGCTGTGTAACTCGCTTGGTGGCAGATCTTTGAATTGTATATGTGTGTGGAGTGATTCGGTTGGTATCAGAACGCTCCCTTCGCGAGTCAGTTCATCAAATTGCGAATGCGGGTTACCCTTCGTGATGAACAAATGACCGTGTAAGAGGATTTCTGACGCTGATCGATTTACCCCACCCGCAGACCGGCTCGTGGTCTGTGACAAGCTGGGTTTACTGAACACAACAGGTAGTTAGATGCAGTGAGGTGGGTTCACTGAACACAACAGGTAGTTAGATGCAGTGAGCAGGGTTCACTGAACACAACAGGTAGTTATATGCAGTGAGGTGGGTTCACTGAACACAACAGGTAGTTAGATGCAGTGAGCTGGGTTCACTCAACACAACAGGTAGTTAGATGCAGTGAGCTGGGTTCACTCAACACAACAGGTAGTTAGATGCAGTGAGCTGGGTTCACTGAACAATAAAGGTAGTTAGATGCAGTGAGCTGGGTTTACTCAACACAACAAGTAGTTAGATGCAGTGAGCTGGGATCACTAAACAATAAAGGTAGTTAGATGCAGTGAGCTGGGTTCACTGAACACAACAGGTAGTTATATGCAGTGAGGTGGGTTCACTGAACACAACAGGTAGTTAGATGCAGTGAGCTGGGTTCACTCAACACAACAGGTAGTTAGATGCAGTGAGCTGGGTTCACTCAACACAACAGGTAGTTAGATGCAGTGAGCTGGGTTCACTGAACAATAAAGGTAGTTAGATGCAGTGAGCTGGGTTCACTCAACACAACAGGTAGTTAGATGCAGTGAGCTGGGTTTACTCAACACAACAGGTAGTTAGATGCAGTGAGCTGGGTTCACTCAACACAACAGGTAGTTAGATGCAGTGAGCTGGGTTCACTCAACACAACAGGTAGTTAGATGCAGTGAGGTGGCTTCACTCAACACAACAGGTAGTTAGATGCAGTGAGCTGGGTTCACTCAACACAAAGCTAGGTATATGCAGTGATGAGGTGGGTTAAGTAAACACAACAGGTACTGGGTATATGCAGTACTGGGTAGTACAATGTGTAGCTCCCTGTCACACACACAGGTATTCACTGAATGTGCTGGGCTGCTGGCAGTGGCACACACACAGTAGACAAATAGACAAGACAAATAACATTTATATCTCGCTTTTCTCCTGGCGGACTCAAAGCGCCAGAGCAGCAGCCACTAGGGCGCGCTCTATAGGCAGTAGCAGTGTTAGGGAGACTTGCCAAAGGTCTCCTACTGAATAGGTGCTGGCTTACTGAACAGGCAGAGCCAAGATTCGAACCCTGGTCTCCTGTGTCAGAGGCAGAGCCCTTACCATTACACCATCCAGTATCAATTAGCAAGGCTGTGCATGCAACAAAAGTGTCAGTTTGACACACAGAAAAAAAAGTACAGGATTAGCTCTGAAAAGAGCTGTTAAGGGGTGCTATAAAAGCAATAATAATCAGCCAGGAGCAAGCTAAGCAGCCAAGAACCTAACTAATCTGTCCTTAGGAGAACAATCTGCAGCAGCTCGCCCTAGTCTGTCTAACAGCAGGCAGACGAGTGACTGTAATGGCCGCCGGAGGCTGCCTTATATAAGGGGGGCAGGGGGGCTCCAGGGCTTAGTGTAGCCTGAATGGCTACAATGTGCCTGCTGACTGTGATGCAGAGGGTCAAAGTTGACCCTCATAGTGCATTATGGGTCGAATCGAATTTCCTCAAAAGTTCGCCTGGTGCAGGCAAACGCGAACCACCAAAGTTCGCCTGGAACCGTTCGCCGGCGAACCGTTCGGCCCATCTCTAACTATGAATGCATTTTGCAGGAACGGATCTTTTGCAGGAACGGATCTTTTGCAGGAACGGATCTTTTGCAGGAACTGATCTTTTGCAGATACTGATCTGTTGCATGTGTAACAGCATCTTTGTGTGCAGCATCTTGCAAAGATTTTTATCTGATGGAGTGTTCAGCTCAATAGAATAGACTGTGTAGAGCAGCCTTTCTCAACCTTTCTACCCTGGAGGAACCCTGCAAATAACTTTTGGATCTCAAGGAACCCCTGCAAACAATGTTTTGATCTCGAGGAACCCCTGCCTTTATTTTGCAGGAGGCATGGTTTTTAAAAGTATGTGTGGCTGTTTATTTCACTACTCCCTATTACACTGCCACTCATTATACTGTCTCCTGAGCCCCCAATTTAGTGCTTCTTATTACAGTACCTCCTATTATAGTGTACTTTATTATACTTCCCCCACGATGGGGGAAAATGCCAAGGAACCCATTCAGAGTACTCAAGGAACCCTGGGGTTCCAGGGAACCCTGGTTGAGGAAGCCTGGTGTAGAGTATGGCTCTCATACTACATGGAAGGGGGTAAGATTTCTGTCTGATGGGGAGTGCAGCTCCATAGAATAGACTGTGTAGGTGTGGCTCTCATACTACATGGAAGGGGGTAAGATTTCTGTCTGATGGGGAGTGCAGCTCCATAGAATAGACTGTGTAGGTGTGGCTCTCATACTACATGGAAGGGGGTAAGATTCCTGTCTGATGGGGAGTGCAGCTCCATAGAATAGACTGTGTAGGTGTGGCTCTCATACTACATGGAAGGGGGTAAGATTTCTGTCTGATGGGGAGTGCAGCTCCATAGAATAGACTGTGTAGGTGTGGCTCTCATACTACATGGAAGGGGGTAAGATTTCTGTCTGATGGGGAGCGCAGCTCCATAGAATAGACTGTGTAGGTGTGACTCTCATACTACATGGAAGGGGGTAAGATTTCTGTCTGATGGGGAGTTCAGCTCCATAGAATAGACTGTGTAGGTATGGCTCTCATACTACATGGAAGGGGGTAAGATTCCTGTCTGATGGGGAGTGCAGCTCCATAGAATAGACTGTGTAGGTGTGGCTCTCATACTACATGGAAGGGGGTAAGATTTCTGTCTGATGGGGAGTGCAGCTCCATAGAATAGACTGTGTAGAGTATGGCTCTCATACTACATGGAAGGGGGTAAGATTTCTGTCTGATGGGGAGCGCAGCTCCATAGAATAGACTGTAGGTGTGGCTCTCATACTACATGGAGGGGGTAAGATGTCTGTCTGATGGGGAGTGCAGCTCCATAGAATAGACTGTGTAGGTATGGCTCTCATACTACATGGAAGGGGGTAAGATTTCTGTCTGATGGGGAGTGCAGCTCCATAGAATAGACTGTGTAGGTGTGGCTCTCATACTACATGGAAGGGGGTAAGATTTCTGTCTGATGGGGAGTGCAGCTCCATAGAATAGACTGTGTAGGTGTGGCTCTCATACTACATGGAAGGGGGTAAGATTTCTGTCTGATGGGGAGTGCAGCTCCATAGAATAGACTGTGTAGGTGTGGCTCTCATACTACATGGAAGGGGGTAAGATTTCTGTCTGATGGGGAGTGCAGCTCCATAGAATAGACTGTGTAGGTGTGGCTCTCATACTACATGGAAGGGGGTAAGATTTCTGCCTGATGGGGAGTGCAGCTCCATAGAATAGACTGTGTAGGTGTGGCTCTCATACTACATGGAAGGGGGTAAGATTTCTGTCTGATGGGGAGTGCAGCTCCATAGAATAGACTGTGTAGGTGTGGCTCTCATACTACATGAAGGGTGGTAAGATTGGTGTCTGTGATCTTTCATTTTCCAAAGACTATGGTCTGATGTGTGTATGCACCCTTTGTCCACTGCATTATCCTAATTCATAGCTTTCTTTCATGTGTTCTATAATAAAATAATGTTATGTTAAATACATAAATATAATAAGTGTTCTTGTTTGTGTCCACAATATAGCATGAGCTCGGACATTTCTCCTCTCATCTTCCACTTCCTTCCTCTTCTGACACGGAGGGCTCTGATTCTACAGCAGATAACGTTTCACATTGCCAGTTTTCTCTTAAATTAGATTTAGCTGTGTGATATTTTTGTTATAACATGTTCTGCTGATCCTGAGGACGAAGTGGCAGCGTGAAGATCTCTCTGTCCGTAGATCAGAGAACAAAGAGTGCTCCTATCTCCCTTCTGCAGTCTGAGGAGCAGAACGGACATGGCTACCCGGAAATTAGGTGACTTTAGCCCGAAGAAAGATGAACATGGAGGTAAATGTTTCTAATTCCTTAATACATATTATGGATGACTTCTTATTATTCATAACTAGTAGACATAAGCCTGTTTAAAAAACGGGTTCTAGGTCTGTGTCGGAGGGAGGCCCTCTCCTGCCTCCCCCTCCCCTCCTCCCTCCTCCCCATGACCGCCGCCACCGCTGCACAGTCAGCGCACGCACACAAAGCTTTTAATGTGTTTTATTGAAGTTTTCATGAAGATTAAAAAGACTTAAACCAGCATCTTGGAATGGTTCACTGAAGTGCCCTGGTGAAGCATAGTGCTAGGTGTGAGATCCACCTGAAAAATGAGGTGGTTTCAATTCGGTGAGCCTCTCTGATTGTGGGTGATGGTATAACCATTGAGAGCACCTGGTTCACACTGCACGGATTTGTACATGTGTTTATTATTGAAACAGGATCAAGCGATGTGCAGTTTGTTTGTTTGTTGTTTAGGCTGATTTATCGGTGTGAGAACGCAGCAGACTTTACAACTATTGAACAACTGGATGGGATACACCAAAGCGAACTCACAGAACTTTATTGACAAGAAAATTGTTGTTGAGTGTTATAACGAGGACTATATTAGTGTATGAGGTGGTGCAGACTGTTGTGTGTTGTACAATTATTGTTAAGATAGTACCTATCTAACCTATGCCGGGGGAACTAGCTAACCTATACTGAGGGAACTTACCTATCTAACCTATACTGGAGATGCCACCTACCCATCTAACCTATACTCAGGACACCCAGAGGCATCCCTTCCCAGTCACCAGGCAAGGACAAACAGTGGCCTGGAGCTCCGGGTGGGGGAGGGGTGCCACCGCAGGGGTGAAGTGCCCACTTTCCCCTGCCAGACTGTGCGACCCCTGTGGTGAACTGGCCACAGCGTCTAATAGGTTATCCCCGCAGCCCGCAGCTCCCTGCTTCAGCCTGCATAGTCTTCAGGCAGGCAGAGCAGGGCAACGGGAAGATGGCGTCTGAAGCCCTGTACTGGAGACTATTTGTGTCTCCAGTGCAGGGCTTCGGGCGCCATCTTCCTGTAGCCCTGCTCTACCTGTTAGCGCAGGACTTTCGGAGGCTGGCTGCGCTGCTGCAGGAAGATCGTCGGGGGAGCTGCGCCCAGGAAGAGGAGTCTTCTGCAGGTGAGTATATGCTTTTCTTTTTACAGGTAATTATACATTTTTAGTGAAACGCTGCCCGCATTAGGATAATTTTCTGGTGAACGCTGCCACATACGATTATTTCCTGGGGAACGCTGCCACATTACGATTATTTCCTGGGGAACGCTGGTGACATTAAGATTATTTCCTGGTGAACGCTGGCGACATTACGATTATTTCCTGGTGAACACTGGCCACAGTACGATTATTTCCTGGGGAACGCTGGCCACATTACGATTATTTCCTGGTGAACACTGGCCACAGTACGATTATTTCCTGGTGAACACTGGCCACAGTACTGATTATTTCCTGGTGAACGCTGGCCACATTACGATTATTTCCTGATGAACACTGGCCACAGTACGATTATTTCCTGGTGAATACTGGCCACATTACGATTATTTTTTGGTGAATGCTGGCCACATTACGATTATTTTCTGGTGAATGCTGGCCACAGTACGATTATTTCCTGGGGAACGCTGCCACATTACGATTATTTCCTGGTGAACACTGGCCACAGTACGATTATTTCCTAGGGAACGCTGGCCACATTACGATTATTTCCTGGTGAACACTGGCCACAGTACGATTATTTCCTGGTGAACACTTGCCACAGTACTGATTATTTTCTGGTGAATGCTGGCCACATTAAGATTATTTCCTGGTGAACGCTGGCCACATTACGATTATTTCCTGGTGAACACTGGCCACAGTACGATTATTTCCTGGTGAACACTGGCCACATTACGATTATTTTTTGGTGAATGCTGGCCACAATACGATTATTTTCTGGTGAATGCTGGCCACAGTATGATTATTTCCTGGGGAACGCTGCCACATTACAATTATTTCCTGGTGAACACTGGCCACATTACGATTATTTCCTGGTGAACACTGGCCACAGTACGATTATTTTCTGGTGAATGCTGGCCACATTACGATTATTTTCTGGTGAACGCTGGCCACATTATAATTATTTTCTGGTGAACGCTGGCCATATTACGATTATTTTCTGGTGAACGCTGCCCGCATTACGATTATTTTCTGGTGAACGCTGGCCACATTACTATTATTTTCTGGTGAACGCTGGCCACATTACTATTATTTCCGGGTGAACGCTGGCCACATTATGATTATTTTCTGGTGAACGCTGGCCACATTATGATTATTTTCTGGTGAACGCTGCCACATTATGATTATTTTAAGTGAATCATCGCTGCGTTATGATTATTTTCTGGTGAAAGATTGCCGCATTACTTTTATCTTACGATGAAACATTGCTGCGTTATGATTATTTTCATCGGGGGAGGGGGGCGCCACTGGTTTTCTCGCCGGGCTAGAGATGCCCCTGGGGACACCTACCTATCTAACCTATACTTTAGGGCACCTACCTATCTAAACTATACTGAGGGAACATACCTATCTAACCTATACTCGGGGCATCTACCTATCTAACCTATACTGGGGGCTCCTACCTATCTAATCTATACTGGGGGCACCTACCTATCTAACCTATACTGGGGCACCTACCTATCTAACCTATACTTGGGGCACCTACCTATCTACCCTATATTGGAGACACATACACAGCTGACATATACTGGAGGCACCTACCTAGCTAACCTACAGGGAGTGCAGAATTATTAGGCAAATGAGTATTTTGACCACATCATCCTCTTTATGCATGTTGTCTTACTCCAAGCTGTATAGGCTCGAAAGCCTACTACCAATTAAGCATATTAGGTGATGTGCATCTCTGTAATGAGAAGGGGTGTCGTCTAATGACATCAACACCCTATATCAGGTGTGCATAATTATTAGGCAAAATAGGTCACAAGAAGGACTTGACAGGCTCAGAAAAGTCAAAAATAGTGAGATATCTTGAAAAGGGATGCAGCACTCTTAAAATTGCAAAGCTTCTGAAGCGTGATCATCGAACAATCAAGCGTTTCATTCAAAATAGTCAACAGGGTTGCAAGAAGCGTGTGGAAAAACCAAGGCGCAAAATAACTGCCCATGAACTGAGAAAAGTCAAGCGTGCAGCTGCCAAGATGCCACTTGCCACCAGTTTGGCCATATTTCAGAGCTGCAACATCACTGGAGTGCCCAAAAGCACAAGGTGTGCAATACTCAGAGACATGGCCAAGGTAAGAAAGGCTGAAAGACGACCAGCACTGAACAAGACACACAAGCTGAAACGTCAAGCCTGGGCCAAGAGATATCTCAAGACTGATTTTTCTAAGGTTTTATGGACTGATGAAATGAGAGTGAGTCTTGATGGGCCAGATGGATGGGCCCGTGGCTGGATTGGTAAAGGGCAGAGAGCTCCAGTCCGACTCAGACGCCAGCAAGGTGGAGGTAGAGTACTGGTTTGGGCTGGTATCATCAAAGATGAGCTTGTTGAGGATGGAGTCAAGCTCAACTCCCAGTCCTACTGCCAGTTTCTGGAAGACACCTTCTTCAAGTAGTGGTACAGGAAGAAGTCTGCATCCTTCAAGAAAAACATGATTTTCATGCAGGACAATGATCCATCACACGCGTCCAAGTACTCCACAGCGTGACTGGCAAGAAAGGGTATAAAAGAAGAAAAACTAATGACATGGCCTCCTTGTTCACCTGATCTGAACCCCATTGAGAACCTGTAGTC
This sequence comes from Hyperolius riggenbachi, assembly GCF_040937935.1. Lineage (NCBI taxonomy): Eukaryota > Metazoa > Chordata > Amphibia > Anura > Hyperoliidae > Hyperolius > Hyperolius riggenbachi. The sequence continues at coordinate 681,732,408 of NC_090646.1, forward strand.
CATCATAAAATGTAAGATTTACAAGGAGGGAAAACAGTACACCTCTCTGAACAGTGTCTGGGAGGCTGTGGTTGCTGCTGCACGCAATGTTGATGGTGAACAGATCAAAACACTGACAGAATCCATGGATGGCAGGCTTTTGAGTGTCCTTGCAAAGAAAGGTGGCTATATTAGTCACTGATTTGTTTTTGTTTTGTTTTTGAATGTCAGAAATGTATATTTGTGAATGTTGAGATGTTATATTGGTTTCACTGGTAAAAATAAATGATTGAAATGGGTATATATTTCTTTTTTGTTAAGTTGCCTAATAATTATGCACAGTAATAGTCACCTGCACACACAGATATCCTCCTAAAATAGCTAAAACTAAAAACAAACTAAAAACTACTTTCAAAAATATTCAGCTTTGATATTAATGAGATTTTTGGGTTCATTGAGAACATGGTTGTTGTTCAATAATAAAATTATTCCTCAAAAATACAACTTGCCTAATAATTCTGCACTCCCTGTATACTGGGGGCAACTATGCCTGGCTACCTATACTGTGTACTGGGGGGACCTATTGCTGGCTAACTATACTGGGGGCAACTAGACATGGTTAACCAATACTGTGGGCACCTATACCTGGCTCCATGGGGGGGGGGGGGGGGGGGATTTTTACACCTGGGTGCAATTTGGCCTAGAAACTGCCCTTTGGAAAATCTTCTGCTGATTACTGCTGTAGTTCTCACAGATGCTGCCTATGAGACTCCTCCTACTCATCCTCCTGCCTCTGCTCTCCATAGAACAGAACATGTCAGAGGGCCCAGCAGTGTGTCTGGGCAGTGGTCAGGCATGAGTTGTCACCAGAACTATCACAAAACATTGACTTGAGTGACAGTATTCTTATGTGCACTATCAGGACGCAGTGGCTGAGGGCAATATCCCACCTCAATGTCACCCAGCGTGACCCGGACTAGACATCGCGTATTGCAGCCAATATATGGGCCCGCCTCCAGTCTACAGCATGCTCTGTAAGCATTGGATTTAATCAATGGCTTTTTCTCATTTCAGGTGCTACTGTGGAAAATCGTGACAAGATCTCTGATAGGATATATCTGAATGTCCTGCATGCGAAGAAACACAACAAACCACCGGCAAGAGCACCGGCAAAGAAGGGAAAGAAGCCTATGACAGGTGGGGTGCAGACGTGATGGTCATGTCTAGGAGAAGTCATGGAGAAGCATGTGATCAGTGTGGTCAGGTGATAGATATGTAAGTCTCAGATTAGTGATGGTCGTGTCTAGGAGAAGTCATGGAGAAGCATGTGATCAGTGTGGTCAGGTGATAGATATGTAAGTCTCTGATTAGTAGTGGTCATGTCTAGGAGAAGTCATGGAGAAGCATGTGATCAGTGTGGTCAGGTGATAGATATGTAAGTCTCTGATTAGTGATGGTTGTGTCTAGGAGAAGTCATGGAGAAGCATGTGATCAGTGTGGTCAGGTGATAGATATGTAAGCCTCTGATTAGTGATGGTCGTGTCTAGGAGAACTCATGGAAAAGCATGTGATCAGTGTAGTCAGGTGTTAGATATGTAAGTCTCTGATTAGTGATGGTCGTGTCTAGGAGAAGTCATGGAGAAGCATGTGATCAGTGTGGTCAGGTGATAGATATGTAAGTCTCTGATTAGTGAAGGGTGTGTCTAGGAGAAGTCATGAAGAAGCATGTGATCAGTGTGGTCAGGTGATAGATATGTAAGTCTCTGATTAGTGATGGTCATGTCTAGGAGAAGTCATGGAGGTGCATGTGATCAGTGTGGTCAGGTGAAAGATATTTAAGTCTCTGATTAGTGATGGTTGTGTCTAGGAGAAGTCATGGAGAAGCATGTGATCAGTGTGGTCAGGTGATAGATATGTAAGTCTCTCATTAGTGATGGTCAGGTCTAGGAGAAGTCATGGAGAAGCATGTGATCAATGTGGTCAGGTGAAAGATATGTAAGTCTCTGATTAGTGATGGTCGTGTCTAGGAGAAGTCATGGAGAAGCATGTGATCAGTGTGGTCAGGTGATAGATATGTAAGTCTCTGATTAGTGAAGGGAGTGTCTAGGAGAAGTCATGAAGAAGCATGTGATCAGTGTGGTCAGGTGATAGATATGTAAGTCTCTGATTAGTGATGGTCATGTCTAGGAGAAGTCATGGAGGTGCATGTGATCAGTGTGGTCAGGTGAAAGATATTTAAGTCTCTGATTAGTGATGGTTGTGTCTAGGAGAAGTCATGAAGAAGCATGTGATCAGTGTGGTCAGGTGATAGATATGTAAGTCTCTCATTAGTGATGGTCAGGTCTAGGAGAAGTCATGGAGAAGCATGTGATCAATGTGGTCAGGTGAAAGATATGTAAGTCTCTGATTAGTGAAGGTCGTGTCTAGGAGAAGTCATGGAGAAGCATGTGATCAGTGTGGTCAGGTGATAGATATGTAGGTCTCTGAATTAGTGATGGTCATGTCTAGGAGAAGTCATGGAGAAGCATGTGATCAGTCTGGTCAGGTGATAGATATGTAAGTCTCTGACTAGTGATGGCCGTGTCTAGGAGAAGTCATGGAGAAGCATGTGATCAGTGTAGTCAGGTGATAGATATGTAAATCTCTGAATTAGTGATGGTCGTATCTAGGAGAAGTCATGGAGAAGCATGTGATCAGTGTGGTCAGGTGATAGATATGTAAGCCGCTGATTAGTGATGGTCGTGTCTAGGAGAAGTCATGGAGAAGCATGTGATCAGTCTGTTCAGGTGTTAGATATGTAAGCCTCTGATTAGTGATGGTCGTGTCTAGGAGAAGTCATGGAGAAGCATGTGATCAGTGTGGTCAGGTGATAGATATGTACGTCTCTGATTAGTGATGGTCGTATCTAGGAGAAGTCATGGAGAAGCATGTGATCAGTGTGGTCAGGTGATAGATATGTAAGCCTCTGATTAGTGATGGTCGTGTCTAGGAGAAGTCATGGAGAAGCATGTGATCAGTGTGGTCAGGTGATAGATATGTAAGTCTCTGATTAGTGATGGTCGTGTCTAGGAGAAGTCATGGAGAAGCATGTGATCAGTGTGGTCAGGTGATAGATATGTAAGTCTCTGATTAGTGAAGGGTGTGTCTAGGAGAAGTCATGAAGAAGCATGTGATCAGTGTGGTCAGGTGATAGATATGTAAGTCTCTGATTAGTGATGGTCATGTCTAGGAGAAGTCATGGAGGTGCATGTGATCAGTGTGGTCAGGTGAAAGATATTTAAGTCTCTGATTAGTGATGGTTGTGTCTAGGAGAAGTCATGGAGAAGCATGTGATCAGTGTGGTCAGGTGATAGATATGTAAGTCTCTCATTAGTGATGGTCAGGTCTAGGAGAAGTCATGGAGAAGCATGTGATCAATGTGGTCAGGTGAAAGATATGTAAGTCTCTGATTAGTGATGGTCGTGTCTAGGAGAAGTCATGGAGAAGCATGTGATCAGTGTGGTCAGGTGATAGATATGTAAGTCTCTGATTAGTGATGGTCATGTCTAGGAGAAGTCATGGAGGTGCATGTGATCAGTGTGGTCAGGTGAAAGATATTTAAGTCTCTGATTAGTGATGGTTGTGTCTAGGAGAAGTCATGAAGAAGCATGTGATCAGTGTGGTCAGGTGATAGATATGTAAGTCTCTCATTAGTGATGGTCAGGTCTAGGAGAAGTCATGGAGAAGCATGTGATCAATGTGGTCAGGTGAAAGATATGTAAGTCTCTGATTAGTGAAGGTCGTGTCTAGGAGAAGTCATGGAGAAGCATGTGATCAGTGTGGTCAGGTGATAGATATGTAGGTCTCTGAATTAGTGATGGTCATGTCTAGGAGAAGTCATGGAGAAGCATGTGATCAGTCTGGTCAGGTGATAGATATGTAAGTCTCTGACTAGTGATGGCCGTGTCTAGGAGAAGTCATGGAGAAGCATGTGATCAGTGTAGTCAGGTGATAGATATGTAAATCTCTGAATTAGTGATGGTCGTATCTAGGAGAAGTCATGGAGAAGCATGTGATCAGTGTGGTCAGGTGATAGATATGTAAGCCGCTGATTAGTGATGGTCGTGTCTAGGAGAAGTCATGGAGAAGCATGTGATCAGTCTGTTCAGGTGTTAGATATGTAAGCCTCTGATTAGTGATGGTCGTGTCTAGGAGAAGTCATGGAGAAGCATGTGATCAGTGTGGTCAGGTGATAGATATGTACGTCTCTGATTAGTGATGGTCGTATCTAGGAGAAGTCATGGAGAAGCATGTGATCAGTGTGGTCAGGTGATAGATATGTAAGCCTCTGATTAGTGATGGTCGTGTCTAGGAGAAGTCATGGAGAAGCATGTGATCAGTGTGGTCAGGTGATAGATATGTAAGTCTCTGATTAGTGATGGTCGTGTCTAGGAGAAGTCATGGAGAAGCATGTGATCAGTGTGGTCAGGTGATAGATATGTAAGTCTCTGATTAGTGAAGGGTGTGTCTAGGAGAAGTCATGAAGAAGCATGTGATCAGTGTGGTCAGGTGATAGATATGTAAGTCTCTGATTAGTGATGGTCATGTCTAGGAGAAGTCATGGAGGTGCATGTGATCAGTGTGGTCAGGTGAAAGATATTTAAGTCTCTGATTAGTGATGGTTGTGTCTAGGAGAAGTCATGGAGAAGCATGTGATCAGTGTGGTCAGGTGATAGATATGTAAGTCTCTCATTAGTGATGGTCAGGTCTAGGAGAAGTCATGGAGAAGCATGTGATCAATGTGGTCAGGTGAAAGATATGTAAGTCTCTGATTAGTGATGGTCGTGTCTAGGAGAAGTCATGGAGAAGCATGTGATCAGTGTGGTCAGGTGATAGATATGTAAGTCTCTGATTAGTGAAGGGTGTGTCTAGGAGAAGTCATGAAGAAGCATGTGATCAGTGTGGTCAGGTGATAGATATGTAAGTCTCTGATTAGTGATGGTCATGTCTAGGAGAAGTCATGGAGGTGCATGTGATCAGTGTGGTCAGGTGAAAGATATTTAAGTCTCTGATTAGTGATGGTTGTGTCTAGGAGAAGTCATGGAGAAGTATGTGATCAGTGTGGTCAGGTGATAGATATGTAAGTCTCTCATTAGTGATGGTCAGGTCTAGGAGAAGTCATGGAGAAGCATGTGATCAATGTGGTCAGGTGAAAGATATGTAAGTCTCTGATTAGTGAAGGTCGTGTCTAGGAGAAGTCATGGAGAAGCATGTGATCAGTGTGGTCAGGTGATAGATATGTAGGTCTCTGAATTAGTGATGGTCATGTCTAGGAGAAGTCATGGAGAAGCATGTGATCAGTCTGGTCAGGTGATAGATATGTAAGTCTCTGACTAGTGATGGCCGTGTCTAGGAGAAGTCATGGAGAAGCATGTGATCAGTGTAGTCAGGTGATAGATATGTAAATCTCTGAATTAGTGATGGTCGTATCTAGGAGAAGTCATGGAGAAGCATGTGATCAGTGTGGTCAGGTGATAGATATGTAAGCCGCTGATTAGTGATGGTCGTGTCTAGGAGAAGTCATGGAGAAGCATGTGATCAGTCTGTTCAGGTGTTAGATATGTAAGCCTCTGATTAGTGATGGTCGTGTCTAGGAGAAGTCATGGAGAAGCATGTGATCAGTGTGGTCAGGTGATAGATATGTACGTCTCTGATTAGTGATGGTCGTATCTAGGAGAAGTCATGGAGAAGCATGTGATCAGTGTGGTCAGGTGATAGATATGTAAGCCTCTGATTAGTGATGGTCGTGTCTAGGAGAAGTCATGGAGAAGCATGTGATCAGTCTATTCAGGTGATAAATATTTAAGTCTCTGATTTGTCATGATGATATGCTAAAACATGATGTGATCACAGCAAATTAGCACCTTACAAATCTATCAGCTGAACAAACAAATCAGGTGCTTCTCCATGACTTCTTCTAAACATGACCATCACTATTCTCAAAATGTTTGCTCTGAAGTCAATGACATAGATTTTCACGGTTAATTCCAAAGCTCCCATAACTGGTTTTGTCACCAAATTTTCCTGGTATGTGACCTTATGACCTTATGATTTTTGAGAAAACTGATGTTAAAAGTTTTAAAGGACAAAAATATATATTTTTTTAGGCAGAATGACATTCAGGAAAAAGATTTGGGTTCCATGTCTCAAGTCTTTTTAACCTCTTGTCACCTGTGCTAGTAAAGCCAGAATTTGAAGCCAAAAACTGAACTATATCAGCCCAAATGGACCATGATGGGGGCTCTGGAAGAGAAGGGTGGCAAATCCTTCTCATCTCCCCCCCAGTTCTTGTCCATATTATGTGGGTAAAGGCCCTGGGGTGGCTAATGGTGGAGACTGGGGATCCCCTTTAACCAGTTGCCAACCGCTGATACATGTGTCTACACCTCTTTGGACTTCACTTTCCAACCAGGGGCATAGATATGCACATCTCTGTGTTATGAGTGGTGCGCGCTCACGTGCACGAGTGACCATGACTTTGCACAGCACAGGACTGATCGGTGAATAGGAACATGTGTTCCCAAAGCTGATCAAAGTGCCTGTAATGAATGATCAGGGGCATCAGGGAGATGCTGGCGGTCATACATGAAAATAAAAGTAAACACACACTTGCGCAACACTTGTGTACTGTTCAGTACTGTTCACGGGGGTCTGCGTGGTGTGATGGCGGCAGGGGGGTGACTTCAATCAAGATAAAAGAAGAAAGAAGACAGAAGGAAAAAGATAAAATAAGAAGATGATACAAGTATACAGAACAAATATACAGAAGATGAAAAGAGCGCAGATAAAACGTTTTTTTCTTCCTTGATGAAATGTATATTGTTATGGATATGATATGGACAACGGCTGGGGGAGATGGGGGAGGCTGTGCCGCTTCTCTCTACCAGAGCCCGCCATATCATGGACCCCCTGGGCTGGTATAGCTTCCACTGTGAAGCCCCACGCTGTCTTGGTTGTAAATTCTGACTATACCAGATGGCGGGGTGACAAGGGGTTAGGAGGATTTGGGAATGAATACCCTGCTCTGCCTATATTATGAAATATAAAATTCTAATAAAAACTTGTAACTCAGAGATGAGTGTATCACTGCAAAATGTCATTTTACAGAATTGGTACATTCATATTGTGCGGCCTAACATACCTATCAAGTACGGTGATGACAGAATGTGTGGGGGGTCTGCAACTAACCGTGAAAGTCGGCGCAATGGACTTCTATGCAAATAATAGAATTCCACAAAACATGAAACACGGATTTACCTGGCAGAACTCGAAGTTTGGCTATACTGATCATCCATATTTATAGCAGTATTTCACGAAAATGCAAGCACAAAAATATAAAAATAAAGCTAAAAAAAACCCAAAAAGTAAAAAAACCCAAAATCCTGAACTGTAGCCGACAGTGGTCACTGAGACCACAGTGCTAAGACAACAGCCCCCTCCCCCTTCTCCCTGCCCCTCCCCCTTCTCCCTGCCCAGCTACAGACTAAGCAATACCACCAGCAACAATGCATGTAATATTATGGCGGGCACATCTATAAAAATGGCGCAGGACAAAAAAAGTGCCGGAGACTAGAGGTGGTAGAATATCGGCATAAATATAGCTGCCTGCTATATTTATATGGTGTAGCTGCCTGCCTCGTGCATGGGACACAACGCTGGGACCCATTCCTACGGTTCACACCCACCATCCCACCGCTCACGCTGACCTCGAATTACTGACCGGGATATCTTTGGGCAACACACTTATGCTGGTCGCATCCTTACTGCTTCACAAGCATCTCTGCTGCTGTACAACATCCACGGAATCAGCATGGTCCTGCAACACTGAGGGGGGGGGGGGGGTGCTCCACAGGACTTGCTATGCAAGGTGAGACAAGCTATGCATGTAGTATACAGTACGTCCAGAGAACTTTGCAGAGCCACACCACTACATAGACTGCTTCACTATGCTGCTGATCAGAATGGATGTTTACTAACCCTAAACTGCTATACGGCTATACATGTGCTGGAGGGACTGCTTTCTATGTGCCTGCATTGCATTGCTTGAACTCCTCTGCAATGTCTATGTCTGACTTGGCCTGAGGCACAGTTTACATGCCTTTCGCATGCAGCTTGGATGGTTGGATCTTTCCTCATCCATCCATGATTGATTTATGTGAACTGCATTGGCTGATGCTGCGATTCGCCGTATATATAGCCTGATCTAGATGCCGGCGTGTGACTGTGGTGAAGTGTGGTGACGGATGCGGTTGTGTTGTGACGGGGTGGCCATCCCACGTATTTTAAATTTTTTTTAATTTTTAGATGAATAAAGTTTGGCTCCTTTTTGTAATAATTCATTTTGATACCACTTTGAAATAATAATTGTCTTTCAGGTTTTTGGGAGTGCATGCCCCACCATGTAATGCTTACACTACCGCAATTTTGATTATTTCGAAATAAATATTCTTAATTCCTGGAATAAATATTGGTAATCATTACTGATATGCTACTACTACAACCTAACGGAACCCCCATATTGGGCGCCATCATTTACCTGTTTAAAGTGAAGTGTTAGTGGCATAACACGGCTTAAAGCTTGGGCAGCTAAGACATTTTAAAGGTATACATTGAAAATGCTATTGCTGTGGAAATCCTCATTTAAAGGGACTCCGAGCAGTGCAGAAACTATGGAAAGATGGATATCATTTTAAAGCTCTCTTTCTCCTCTTTCTGACGACACCTAAATCGTCGCCCTACGCCTTTTAGTTTTCTCTATTTTCGGTCGTGGCAATTTCAATCGCGAAAATAGCGAAAACTAAAAGGCGTAGGGTGGCGGTTTATATATCATTGGAAAGAGGAGAAAGAGAGCTTTAAAATGATATGCATCTTTCCATAGTTTCTGCACTGCTTGGAGTCCCTTTAAAGTTACCCTGAACTGAAGAAAAACCAAAGAGATAAACAATTGTATCTATCCTCCTTCTCCTAAAAATGACTTACAAAATAAATAAATAATGTTTTCTGTTTAAAGCTAAAATATAAGGTTTTGTCTCAGCTGAGTGATGCAGTCTTTCACACAGTCCGATACAGCACCTCCTCCTGAAGCTGAACAAAATGGCTGCCTACACGTATTCTAGTGCTACACTTAGCGGCCTCCTTTCTTGTTATTGTGTCCTCCCCACTGCTTTCCTATGTCCCAGGATGCTGAAAGTAAAAGAACAAAGCTTTTTGTGTCCATTTTCATCTCCTCTGCATTGATATATGGCCCATACTGGGCACTGGGCCTCAGGGACTTTCTCCCGACCTTTTCCATCTCCTTCATCCAGTGTCTATTCTCCATTGTAGTGGGCACCGCAGAGGATATCACCAATGTCTGGGACATCACCTATCAGAATGTAATAATAATAATAATCCGAACATTTGTATAGCGCTTTTCTCCTGTCGGACTCAAAGCGCTCAAGAGCTGCAGCCACTGGGACGCGCTCAAGAGGCCACCCTGCAGTGTTAGGGAGTCTTGCCTTGAACTCCTTACTGAATAGGTACTTGACCTAGCCAGGATTCGAACCCTGGTCTCCCATGTCAAAGGCAGAGCCCTTAACCAGTACTCTATCCAGCGCCCTTAACCAGTACTCTATCCAGCCAATGTGGAATGTTTGCAATCGCCCCGAAATAAGAGACTGACTACAGCGCCCCCTCCTGGAAGAAGCGGTGAGGTGACGGCAGGTGGGGTACAACACTGTGTTATGAATTTATCCTTTTTCAGGCTGTGTTCACACTATAACAAAAAACACCGGGGCACCTGAGAAGCAGGGGCCGTGGGCTCTGCCACTGCGCTGGGGCCCCCTTCTCAGAGGTTCCCTGAGTCAGCAGTCTAGAGACTGTTGGCACTTTTATTGGCCTGAGGAAGCGGTCTCAGACCCATGAAATGCGTTACCTGTGCTTTATTGTTAAAAATTCTGTCTAAGAATTTCGCCTCTAAGGTAAGCCACCAACTTGTTCATTTTTAGTTGTTTTTAACGTATTTTATGCAACCAGGGCCCCTCTTTATCCTCTATATTGGTCATTGAGTGACTGTGTGTCAAGGTTACAAAAAGTGGGCGGAGCCAACAACAAATTTCACTGGGAAAATATAAACCACAGCCATTCTTACACTGTTAATGGCAGGGTTCTCAAACTTGACACAGTTTGCCACTGGGTGACTGGGATTAATATTCAGAAATGTGGGTGGAGCCTACAGCAGCCAATCAAAATTCACCTGTTGATTTTCAAGGGGAATATATACATTGCTACCATTCTTACACTGTTAATGGCAGATGACTTAAACCTGATACAGTCAGTCATTGGGTGACAGGGGTCCAAATTCACTAAAGGGGGTGGAGCCACAAACAGCCAATCAGATTTGTTTGTTTGTTTGTTGATTGATTTCAGCCATTCTGTTATTGGCAGTGTTCTCAAACTTGACACAGTTGGTCACTGCATGACTGGGATTATTATTCAGGAAAGTGGGTGGAGCCTACAACAGCCAATCAAAATTCACCTTTTGATTTTCAACGGGAATATTTACATTGCTGCCATTCATACACTCTTAATGGCAGATGCCTCAAATCCGGTACAGTCAGTCACTGGGTGACTGGGGTTCAAATTCAGAAAGGCGCCGGAGCCACAAACAGCCAATCATATTTGTTTAATTTTAATAGGAAAATGCAACTTATTGATGCCAAGGACCCCAAAGCTCATAAACGTGGTCATTGAGTGACTGTGTGCCAAGTTTAGAAATAGTGGGCAGTGCTAAAAATAACTAACTTTTTACATGGAAAAAATATAAACTGCAGCCATTCTTACACTGGTAATGGCAGGGTTCTCAAACTTTGCAAAGTTAGTTACTGGGTGACTGGGATTAATATTTGGAACAGTCGGTGGAGCCTAAAAAAGCCTATCAAAATTCACCTATTGATTTTCAAGGGGAATATTAAAATTGCTGCCGTTCTTGCACTGTTAATGGCACAAGCCTCAAACCTGCTACAGTTGGTCATTGGGTCACTGGGGTGCAAATTCAGAAAAGGGGGCAGAGCCACAAACAGTCAATCAGATTTGTTTCATTTTACTGGCAAAATACAAATTATTGATGCCAAGGACCCCAAAACTCACAAACTTGGCCATTGAGTGACTGTGTGTCCAGGTTACAAAAAATGGGCAGAGCCAAAAACAAATTTCACTGGGAAAATATAAACTGCAGCCATTCTTACACTGTTAATGGCAGGGCTCTCAAACTTTGCCAGGATGGTCACTGGGTGACTGAGATTAATATTCAGGGACGTGGGTGGAGCTAAAATAGCCAATCAAAATTCACCTGTTGATTTTCAAGGAGAATATTTAAATTGCTGCCATTTTTACAGTGTTATTAGCAGATGCCTCAAACCTGCTACAGTTGGTCATTGGGAGACCGGGGTTAAAATGCTGGAGAGGGGCGGAGCCACAAACAGCCTATCTGATTTGTCTAATTTCTATGGGAATATATAATATATTGATGCCAAAGCTCACAAACTTGGTCATTGAGTGTTTGAGTGTTAGGGTTAGAAAAAGTGGGTGGCACCAGCACAAGCCAAATACATACCCGGGCAACCCTGGGTCATCAGCTAGTATAGATATAAAAGATCCAGTATAGCAACTTTCTGGCTTCCCTCCCCTTTGGGGTTGATATGTTGAGCTCTCCCAGTTCTATGGTCTTTTCATACCTTTTCATTGGACAGGAGACCCTGGGTACCCATAGTGGGGTGAAGATGTTTTCCCTTCACTTCTCACCATGGTTACCGTGCATGCAGACATGGCAGAAACGCTTGCCGAGCGGGAAACGCTGCGTTTTATGCAGCAATGTTAGTCTATGGGATGCAGAAGGACCAGCGTTCCACCTGCAATTTACAGTAAATGTTCTGCAGACGCTGGCAGTGTTGCGTAATATGCAGGCTGGCTGCCAAAACGCACATAATGAAAGTCTATGGTAACGCATATGCATTGCGATGCGGTTTATACTGCGTTTTTAATTCAAATGTAAAGATCTCTGATGTGTTTCCTCTTCCTTTTGTTTTCCTAGTGATTTGCATAAATAAATAATAAATGCATACAGAACGCATATGCGTTTTTCATTAGTGAACTGCAAATGCATTAAAATGCATAGAAACGCATCAAAATCGCACTTGTGAAGGGCAAAATGTATTAAAGACGCATTACTCTAATGCAAAAGCACCTGCGGTAAATGCAGGATTTTCACGCTATGTCATATGTGAACCCAGCCTGAAGGGCGCTGCAAATCTGAGAGAAAAAAATGAAAAACTTTACTTCCTGCTGCTAAACTCTCAGAAGCTGGGATTCCTCCTTACTCACTCCAGATAAAACAATATACAATAAAACAATCAAGAGCGGCGCCGGATATGTAAAGAAATGCAAATGTATGCTATTTATTAAATTCATATTTATGCTATTTATTACACAACTAGTAGACTCAAAAAAACGGGCTCTAGGTCTGTTTTTTTAAGTGCGCATACGTGCACACTTGCCATGCGCGCACCTACCAGTCTTGCCATGCGCGCACCTGTCCGCCCACGCACACGCCCGCCCGGCTCACTGGCCCCGTCCTCCTGTCTCACGGCTGTCCGGGTCCGTGCTGCGCACATGCGCAGTAGTAAGAAGCACGGACCCAAGGAGTCCAAGGACACAGAGACGGGAACACGCAGGGACACGGGGGGTTTATTAGTAAGGAGGGATCCTCATTCATCAAAGTTAAAACATATACATATTGCAAGACTCCAGGATAAAAAGAATTATGCTCATACGTATCATCAATAGTTACTTCTCGCACACCCCACACACATCAGGAGTTACCTGACTCCCCCTTATAAACTGACGGATGTTGGATGCAAAAAATTCACTTTCAAAAATATATGCTAAAAAGGCTAAACTAAAAAAGAAAACTGCGATCAGTATTGATCCATAACAGTTCCAATTCACTGAATAGATCTTCAGTTCTGTTGTTCTATATATTATAAACCAATCGTATGCCTCATATTGCTGTCCCTCACATGCAGTCTTATTTTGTTGCGGTAACTCCGGCCTGTTATCTCTCTTTCCTTGTAGACAGCGGGCCAGAAGATGTTTTGTATGAGAATATGAATCGCTTGCAGCCTCCCATAGAGAAGAGACCAGCTACAGCGCCCCCTTTTGGAAAGAGGGGGCAGACGATGGCAGGTGGGGTGCACTATGATATTGTGAATTTGTGATTGGTTTAATAAGTTTGGAGACCTCTGCTGAACACGAGACGTCCAGTGACAGTTATCTACCCTCTCCAGGGCTATATTGGAACATAGTGAAAGGTTAGTGAGTTAGAGCCAATGTAAGTCTGGCGTTTGGGTGATAACACTCGGACATTACTTAGAGTGACAGCAAAGGGTCTTGTCGTGCACTTCCAGGTTATATAGGTGCTCAATAAGGACGAGCTTCTGAATGTAAAACACTTAAAGGTAACCTTAACTCTGAAAAAAAAAAATGAGTTTCACTTACCTGGGGCATCTACCAGCCCCCTGCAGCCGCCCTGTGCCCTCACAGTCTCTCATGGCTCCTCCGGTCCCCCGCTGCCAGCTAGTTTTGTTTTTGCTGACTCAGAGTCCATGGGCCGCCACGCATACCTTTGCACGCATTCCCGCTGGTGCAGGAAGCTATCGCGGACATTAAGATGCAAATTTTTACGCGTTGCAGATGCACTCCGAGTGAGCAAAAATTTAACTAGCTGGCGGCGGGGGAATGGAGCAGCAGTGAGTGACTGCGAGGGCACAGGATGGCTGCAGGGGGCTGGTAGAAGCCCCAGGTAAGTGAAACTCATTTTTTTTTTTTTTAGAGTTAAGGTTCCCTTTAATATGTAAGACACAGGGGTGAGGTGCTAACTCTCCCTTGTCACCATTCTGGCTGCTGTGATCCACGTCACACTACATCTCTCAGATCCTTTCTCCATCACAGCCAGCGGTGACAAGAGTGAGTTTTCCCCTCCTCCTCCCTCTGCCTTGTAAAGCACTGGCGTAACAATAGGGCCTGCAGCCCCTGCCCGCTTGGGGCCGTTTTGGGGGGCTGGAAGGATCGCAGCATGAGGGGAAAGCCATGCTGCACTTTGGCGGGGAGGGAGGACTGCCCCCCCCCCTCACCTCGGGCTCTCCCCTCTGCGCTCCCCTCCAGCATTGAATAGTTTGGGTATGCAGGCGGCGGGCAGCGGCAGATACATACCTTCCAAGCGCTCCAGCGTGGACGTTTCTCCCTCTAGTGTCTGACGCGACTTCCTGTATAAACAGAGAGAGGAACATCCATATCAGTGGAAAAGTCCATAAAACATTCTTAGCATAAACCCATTCATAAAATCATCGCTTGACGCGCGTTTCACGGCCTAACACACCGCTTCATCAGAGGCGAACTTCTGACTCCTCCTACACCTATGACAATTTTCTCATGGAGGACTATAATAAAACGCATATACAACATCTATAAGCAAAGAGGAAAATGGGACTCACATCTGTACTGTAATGTAAAATACCATATTATTCTGTAATAAATAAATACCTAATCCAAGGAGTAACGATCACTGGACAAACCATATTTCATCAGAATTTTTTATGAATGGATTCAAATCATGTTTAATGTCCTTTCTCCATTGAAGTATATACAGTATATATATATTCATTATATATGGAAATCATGATGAATAAAGTGTAATTTTACAAGGATTGTAACTCATTCAAACCCCCAATACTGATCCAGATTTCCTAAATTGGAAAGTGTTTTTTTTTCGCATTGTCCATTAGGCAGTGGAGCATTTAGAGTGATTAGTCATATTTATATAAATTGTATGAAATTGTCAGGTAATCTCATAAGTGAGCACAGGAATCAAAACCATTAACAGGTGGGTCTGTTACATTGGGCAGGAAGTTAGGGCTAAATGTCAGGATAGACATTTTATGAGGGAACAGTTAGGGGTAGGCATCAAGAAGTATTTTATGTTGGAGAAAGGTTAGGGTTAGATGTAGGGAAGGATGTTACATCATGGAGGTGTTAGAGGCACCAGGAATGGTGTCGGGGCAGGAGTAGGTTAGGGTTAGATGTAGGGAAGGATGTTACATCATGGAGGTGTTAGGGGCACCAGGAATGGTGTTAGGGCAGGAGGAGGTTAGGGTTAGATGTAGGGAAGGATGTCACATCATAGAGATGTTGGGGCACCAGGAATGGAGTCGGGGCAGGAGGAGGTTAGGGTTAGATGTAGAGAAGGATGTCACATCATGGAGATGTTAGGGGCACCAGGAATGGTGTTGGGGCAGGAGGAGGTTAGGATTAGATGTAGGGAGGGAAGGATGTCACATCATAGAGATGTTAGGGGCACCAGGATTGGTGTCGGGGCAGGAGGAGGTTAGGGTTAAATGTAGGGAAGGATGTTACATCATGGAGATGTTAGGGGCACCAGGAATGGTGTTAGGGTAGGAGGAGGTTAGGGCTAGATGTAGGGAAGGATGTTACATCATGGAGATGTTAGGGGCACCAGGAATGGTGTTAGGGTAGGAGGAGGTTAGGGTTAGATGTAGGGAAGGATGTTACATCATGGAGATGTTAGGGGCACCAGGAATGGTGTTAGGGTAGGAGGAGGTTAGGGTTAGATGTAGGGAAGGATGTTACATCATGGAGATGTTAGGGGCACCAGGAATGGTGTTAGGGTAGGAGGAGGTTAGGGTTAGATGTAGGGAAGAATCTTACATCATGGAGATGTTAGGGGCACCAGGAATGGTGTTAGGGTAGGAGGAGGTTAGGGTTAGATGTAGGGAAGGATGTCACATCATGGAGATGTTAGGGGCACCAGGAATGGTGTTAGGGTAGGAGGAAGTTAGGGTGAGACGTAGAGAAGGATGTCACATCATGAGGGTGTTAGAAGCACCAGGAATGGTGTTAGGGTGAGAGGAGGTTAGGGTTAGATAGAGGGAAATATGTTACATCATGGAGGTGTTGGGGCACCAGAAATAAAGTTGGGGCAGGAGGAGGTTAGGGTTAGACGTTGGGAAGGATGTTACATGATGGAGATGTTAGGGGCCCTAGGAATGGTGTTAGCGTAGGAGGAGGTTAGGATTAGATGTAAGGAAGGATGTTACATCATGGAGATGTTAGGGGCCCTAGGAATGGTGTTAGGGTAGGGGGAGGTTAGGGTTAGATGTAGGGAAGGATGTCACATCATGGAGATGTTAGGGGCACCAGGAATGGTGTCGGGGCAGGAGGAGGCTAGGGTTAGACGTTGGGAAGGATGTTACATGATGATGTTAGGGGCCCTAGGAATGATGTTAGGGTAGGAGGAGGAGGTTAGGGTTAGATGTAGGGAAGGATGTTTCATCATGGAGATGTTAGGGGCACCAGGAATGGTGTCGGGGCAGGAGTAGTTTAGAGTTAGATGTAGGGAAGGTTGTCACATCATGGAGATGTTAGGGGCACCAGGAATGGTGTCGGGGCAGGAGTAGTTTAGAGTTAGATGTAGGGAAGGTTGTCACATCATGGAGGTGTTAGAGGCACCAGGAATGGTGTTAGGGTGGGAGGAGGTTAGGGTTAGACATAGGGAAGGATGTTACATCATGAAGATATTAGGAGCATCAGGAATGGTGTTAGGTCAGGAGGAGTTTAGGGTTAGCTGTAGGGAAGGATGTCACATCATGGGGATGTTAGGGGCACCAGGAATGGTATCGGGCAGGAGGAGGTTAGGGTTAGATGTAGGAAAGGATGTCATATCATGGGGGTGTTAGGGGCACCAGGAATGGTGTTAGGGTGGGAGGAGGTTAGGGTTAGATGTAGGGAAGGTTGTTACATCATGGAGATTTTAGGGGCACCAGGAATGGTGTTACGGCAGGAGGAGGTTAGGGTTAGATGTAGGGAAGGATGTTACATCATGGAGGTGTTAGAGGCATCAGGAATGGTGTTGGGGCAGGAGGAGCTTAGGGTTAGATGTAGGGAAGAATGTTACATCATGGAGATGTTAGGGGCACCAGGAATGGTGTTGGGGTAGGAGGAGGTTAGGGTTAGATGTAGGGAAGAATGTTACATCATGGAGATGTTAGGGGCACCAGGAATGGTGTTGGGGTAGGAGGAGGTTAGGGTTAGATGTAGGGAAGAATGTTACATCATGGAGATGTTAGGGGCACCAGGAATGGTGTTGGGGTAGGAGGAGGTTAGGGTTAGATGTAGGGAAGAATGTTACATCATGGAGATGTTAGGGGCACCAGGAATGGTGTCGGGGCAGGAGGAGGTTAGGGTTAGATGTAGGGAAGGATGTTACATCATGGAGATGTTGGGGCACCAGGAATGGTATTGGGCAGGAGGAGGTTAGGGTTAGATGTAGGGAAGGATGTTACATCATGGAGGTGTTAGAGGCATCAGGAATGGTGTTGGGGCAGGAGGAGGTTAGGGTTAGATGTAGGGAAGGATGTTACATCATGGAGATGTTGGGGCACCAGGAATGGTATCGGGCAGGAGGAGGTTAGGGTTAGATGTAGGGAAGGATGTTACATCATGGAGGTGTTAGAGGCATCAGGAATGGTGTTGGGGCA
The DNA here is from genome assembly GCF_040937935.1 of Hyperolius riggenbachi. NCBI lineage: Eukaryota > Metazoa > Chordata > Amphibia > Anura > Hyperoliidae > Hyperolius > Hyperolius riggenbachi. The sequence continues at coordinate 681,750,014 of NC_090646.1, forward strand.
GGAGGAGCTTAGGGTTAGATGTAGGGAAGGATGTTACATCATGGAGATGTTAGGGGCACCAGGAATGGTGTCGGGGTAGGAGGAGGTTAGGGTTAGATGTAGGGAAGGATGTCACATCATGGAGATGTTGGGGCACCTGGAATGGTGTCGGGGCAGGAGAAGGTTAGGGTTAGATGTAGGGAAGGATGTTACATCATAGAGATGTTAGGGGCACCAGGAATGGTGTCGGGGCAGGAGAAGGTTAGGGTTAGATGTAGGGAAGGATGTTACATCATGGAGATGTTAGGGGCACCAGAAATGGTGTTGGGGTAGGAGGAGGTTAGGGTTAGATGTAGGGGAGGATGTTACATCATGAAGATATTAGGGGCATCAGGAATGGTGTCGGGGTAGGAGGAGGTTAGGGTTAGATGTAGGGAAGGATGTCACATCATGGAGATGTTGGGGCACCAGGAATGGTGTCGGGGCAGGAGGAGGTTAGGGTTAGATGTAGGGGAGGATGTTACATCATGGAGATGTTAGGGGCACCAGAAATGGTGTTGGGGTAGGAGGAGGTTAGGGTTAGATGTAGGGGAGGATGTTACATCATGAAGATATTAGGGGCATCAGGAATGGTGTCGGGGCAGGAGGAGGTTAGGGTTAGATGTAGGGAAGGATGTCACATCATGGAGATGTTGGGGCACCAGGAATGGTGTCGGGGCAGGAGGAGGTTAGGGTTAGATGTAGGGGAGGATGTTACATCATGGAGATTTTAGGGGCACCAGGAATGGTGTCGGGGCAGGAGGAGGTTAGGGCTAGATGTAGAGAAGGATGTTACATCATGGAGATGTTAGGGGCACCAGAAATGGTGTTGGGGTAGGAGGAGGTTAGGGTTAGATGTAGGGAAGAATGTTACATCATGGAGAAGTTAGGGGCACCAGGAATGGTGTCGGGGTAGGAGGAGGTTAGGGTTAGATGTAGGGAAGGATGTCACATCATGGAGATGTTGGGGCACCAGGAATGGTGTCGGGGCAGGAGAAGGTTAGGGTTAGATGTAGGGGAGGATGTTACATCATGGAGATGTTAGGGGCACCAGGAATGGTGTCGGGGCAGGAGGAGGTTAGGGCTAGATGTAGAGAAGGATGTTACATCATGGAGATGTTAGGGGCACCAGAAATGGTGTTGGGGTAGGAGGAGGTTAGGGTTAGATGAAGGGAAGGATCTTACATCATGGAGATGTTAGGGGCACCAGGAATGGTGTCGGGGCAGGAGGAGGTTAGGGTTAGATGTAGGGAAGAATGTTACATCATGGAGATGTTGGGGCACCAGGAATGGTGTCAGGGCAGGAGAAGGTTAGGGTTAGATGTAGGGGAGGATGTATCATCATGGAGATGTTAGAGGCACCAGGAATGGTGTCGGGGCAGGAGGAGGTTAGGGCTAGATGTAGGGAAGGATATTACATCATGGAGATGTTAGGGGCACTAGTGTTGGGCGAACACCTAGATGTTCGGGTTCGCGAACGTTCGCCGAACATCGCCGCGATGTTCGGGTGTTCGCGTCGAACTCCGAACATAATGGAAGTCAATGGGGACCCGAACTTTCGTGCTTTGTAAAGCTTCCTTACATGCTACATACCCCAAATTAGCAGGGTATGTGCACCTTGGGAGTGGGTACAAGAGGGAAAAAAATATTTGAAAAAGAGCTTATAGTTTTTGAGAAAATTGATTGTAAAGTTTCAAAGGAAAAACTGTCTTTTAAATGTGGAAAATGTCATGTTTCTTTGCACAGGTAACATGCTTTTTGCCGCCATGCAGTCATAAATGTAATACAGATGAGAGGTTCAATAAACAGGGACCGGCAACGCTAACCCAGCAGCAGCAGCAGCACACGTGATGGAACAGGAGGAGGCGCAGGAGGAGAAGGCCACGCTTTGAGACACAACAACCCAGGCCTTGCATGAGGACAAGAAGCGTGCGGATAGCATGCTTTTTACCGCCATGCAGTCATAAATGTAATAAAGATAAGAGGTTCAATAAACAGGGACCGGGCGTCAACGCTAACCCAGCAGCAGCAGACGTGATGGAACAGGAGGAGGCGCAGGAGGAGAAGGCCACGCTTTCAGGTGCAACTCAGGCCTTGCATGAGGACAAAAAATGTGTGCGTAAAGCAATGCAATGAGTAGTTTTCAGGACACAATGGGCTATTCGGAGGAGCTATTCCCACCCCCACAATCTTCTACCTGTGAAAGGTCAATGGAACAGCCACAAATGTTGTGCCCGGATTCACAACCTTTTTCTGTGGAAAATGCACCTTGCACTGAAATGCAAGGCGAGGCCGAGGATGAACATGACATCAACAACTCAACATGACGCAAAATGTGGGCGGAACAGAAAGCTGCTTTCAATGTTTTGAAGGCCTTAATTGCCTCCGGTGGCCAGTTAGATGCATCATTCATCACACCCAAATCCCAGAGCAATGTGTGCAGGAATTTGAATCGCAGGAGGTGTACCGAGATCATCTGGACAAGTGACCAAGTGACAAGTGACAAAGTGAAAAGTGACAAAGTGACCAGTGACAAAGTGACAAAATGACAAAGTGACAAAGTGACAAGTGACAAAGTGACAAGTGACAAAGTGACAAAGTGACAAGTGACAAGTGACAAAGTGACCAGTGACAAAGTGACAACTGAGAGGTTGTTCTGGGGAGATCCACTGCACTCAGTCGCATATGAGGAGAGGTCTCGTCGGGACTGCTGATCCTCCTCAGCTTGCTCAAAGCCTTGAGGGTTCCTGAAGATCCTCTGCTTGGAGTTCGCCGGGGTTCAGCTTGGTGTCGGGGTCGGCGGCGTCCTCCTCACTCCAATGTGGCAGATCTGTTGAAGGAAAAAAAAACAAACATTGTTAAAAGTCCAGTACCGCTTCTGAAGGACTCACCAAGAGATGCTAGCGCACCATCGCTCGCTGGGTGATGTCCCTCCCTACGCGCTGGAATTCTACGCTGCACATGCTAGCACGCTTTTGCGCAGTGCCGAGGCGCATTCCAGCAGCTAGCTAGCTACCAAGCTTCTGTGGATCTGATTGGGCCACCATGTTGGATCTCTGCCAAGTCCTCCAAAATTTTGAGCAATCCACGTTGCTTGTGACTGAGCAGTGACAACTCTACTGTCAGCATTACAATACCACTGCTGTGTTTACTGAAGAAATCAATGTTGAAGATGGAAACCGCTGGCATGATGCAAGTGGGGGATTCTGAAGATGAAAACGATCAGCGTGATGATACCAACATCAGGCAACCTGCCTCAGGAGACGCTGGTCCCAGCTATGACAAAGAACAGGACGAGGAACAGCTGGAGTTGGAGCAGGAATTGGATGCCCCCACTGCCGAGGGACAGAGCGGTGCACGTTGGACGTTGGACTTCCACAATTTAGCGGGAATGGACAGCAGAAGATGAAGAAAGTGATGCTGGTGACGAATATGGTGCATCACAACAATCACAACGCTCACAAGAACATGAAGACAGAGGAGTCTGGCAGGACTCTCTGGCACACATGGCTCAATTCATGCTAGACTGCATTGAACGCGGCCCGCGCATTATTCACTATTCATTATTATTCATTATTCTGGAATCTGGACAACACCAATTACTGGGTTTATACCCAGTTTATACAAACACAATGTTAAAAAACTGATTGAAGAAAGTGTCAGACAGGTCAAAAATGGAACAATTCCAGCAGGCCCTTGAGGATGGAGACTTTAGAGAGGAGATTGACATCCTCCTCCTTCTCTAGCCAGTTGTACGCCGACAGACTGACTTCAGCAAACCCAGGAGGACCAGGAGGGCAGCAAAGAACACAAGCTGCTGCTAGTGCCGAAAAGGGAATGGTATTGGCAGTGTCCTTGGAGTGGGAACATTTTCTGACACCCATGCAGCAGCCCACAGAACAGCAATCGGGCAGTTCCACGTCCTCCAACACCAATCGCCTGGAGAAGATGGTCAAGGTCCAGGACTACATGTCAGATGGCGTAGCTGTGTTGAACAATCCATCTGCAGACAGACGGTGAGTGTGACAGGCAGCACAGAAGGACCATGGCAACTCACTCATAGTACCACAGTTTGATAGTGCTGCCCAAAAAATTATATGGATCCGTGGACCCGGGCACTGCGGGCAGTACTGGGAAGTGGGAACGCAGATTTTAGTACCTAAACACACGATACAACATGTTTTCCGGGGTCGGACTCTGAGGCACATACAGATGGTCCCGATCATCATCCTCATCATACAACTCTTCTCCTGAGTCTGACCCACCCACCACCTCTGCCACCCCAACATCCCCAGACACAGACCCCTCATCGTCCTCAACATTAACTTGGGATGCTGGCCTGAGCCAGACCTCCTCCTCCACATCAGGCCCCATCATCTCCTCAATGGCAGCCCTCATTAATCGCTCTGGCGACGGACCGATGGACACAACGTTCTCCTCCGGGGAGGGCTGCTGCTGACCACTGGCTGCTGGGGTGGATGTTATAGCTTGCGTGGGGCGTTGGCTGTTGCTGTTGTTGGGAGTGCTGCTCACAGCGGAGGTCTCTGAGGAACTCATGGTGAGCTCATATAGTGGTTGGCGGTGAGTGGAGTATTACTGATCCCAGCAATATACACACTGACTGGCAGAGTACGCAATGCTATATAGTCTGGCTGAGCGGTGTACACAGAGTGGCAGTACACACAATGCTATATAGTCTGGCTGAGCGGTGTACACAGAGTGGCAGTACACACAATGCTATATAGTCTGGCTGAGCCGTGTACACAGAGTGGCAGTACACACAATGCTATATAGTGTGGCTGAGCGAGCGGTGTACTACTATTCCCAGCAGACACAGAACAGTAAACAGAATGCTATATAGTGTGGCTGAGCGAGGTACACAGAGTGGCAGTAAACAGAATGCTATATAGTGTGGCTGAGCGAGCGGTGTACTACTATTCCCAGCAGACACAGAACAGTAAACAGAATGCTATATGGTGTGGCTGAGCGAGGTACACAGAGTGGCAGTAAACAGAATGCTATATAGTGTGGCTGAGCGAGCGGTGTACTACTATTCCCAGCAGACACAGAACAGTAAACAGAATGCTATATAGTGTGGCTGAGCGAGGTACACAGAGTGGCAGTAAACAGAATGCTATATAGTGTGGCTGAGCGAGCGGTGTACTACTATTCCCAGCAGACACAGAACAGTAAACAGAATGCTATATGGTGTGGCTGAGCGAGGTACACAGAGTGGCAGTAAACAGAATGCTATATAGTGTGGCTGAGCGAGCGGTGTACTACTATTCCCAGCAGACACAGAACAGTAAACAGAATGCTATATAGTGTGGCTGAGCGAGGTACACAGAGTGGCAGTAAACAGAATGCTATATAGTGTGGCTGAGCGAGCGGAGTACTACTATTCCCAGCAGACACAGAACAGTAAACAGAATGCTATATGGTGTGGCTGAGCGAGGTACACAGAGTGGCAGTAAACAGAATGCTATATAGTGTGGCTGAGCGAGCGGTGTACTACTATTCCCAGCAGACACAGAACAGTAAACAGAATGCTATATAGTGTGGCTGAGCGAGGTACACAGAGTGGCAGTAAACAGAATGCTATATAGTGTGGCTGAGCGAGCGGTGTACTACTATTCCCAGCAGCGACACAATGACTGGGGGGACCCTGGCTAGCGTGGCTGGAGCGCGAACTACCCTGCCTGCCTACCCAAAGCTAAACCCACAGACAAATGGCGGAAATATGACGTGGTTCGGGTATTTATTTACCCGAACCACGTGACAGTTCGGCCAATCAGAGCGCGTTCGGGTCCGAACCACGTGACCCGTTCGGCCAATCACAGCGCTAGCCGAACGTTCGGGGAACGTTCGGCCAAGCGCTCTTAGTTCGGCCGTGTGGCCGAACGGTTTGGCCGAGCACCATCAGGTGTTCGGCCGAACTCGAACATCACCCGAACAGGTTGATGTTCTGCAGAACCAGAACAGTGGCGAACACTGTTCGCCCAACACTAAGGGGCACCAGGAATGGTGTTAGGGTGGGAGGAGGTTAGGATTAGATGTAGGGAAGGATCTTACATCATGGAGATGTTAGGGGCACCAGGAATGGTGTTGGGGTAGGAGGAGGTTAGGGTTAGATGTAGGGAAGAATGTTACATCATGGAGATGTTAGGGGCACCAGGAATGGTGTCGGGGCAGGAGAAGGTTAGGGTTAGATGTAGGGGAGGATGTTACATCATGGAGATGTTAGAGGCACCAGGAATGGTGTCGGGGCAGGAGAAGGTTAGGGCTAGATGTAGAGAAGGATGTTACATCATGGAGATGTTAGGGGCACCAGAAATGGTGTCGGGGTAGGAGGAGGTTAGGGTTAGATGTAGGGAAGGATATTACATCATGGAGATGTTAGGGGCACCAGGAATGGTGTTAGGGTGGGAGGAGGTTAGGATTAGATGTAGGGAAGGATGTTACATCATGGAGATGTTAGGGGCACCAGGAATGGTGTTGGGGTAGGAGGAGGTTAGGGTTAGATGTAGGGAAGAATGTTACATCATGGAGATGTTAGGGGCACCAGGAATGGTGTCGGGGCAGGAGAAGGTTAGGGTTAGATGTAGGGGAGGATGTTACATCATGGAGATGTTAGAGGCACCAGGAATGGTGTCGGGGCAGGAGGAGGTTAGGGCTAGATGTAGAGAAGGATGTTACATCATGGAGATGTTAGGGGCACCAGAAATGGTGTTGGGGTAGGAGGAGGTTAGGGTTAGATGTAGGGAAGAATGTTACATCATGGAGATGTTAGGGGCACCAGGAATGGTGTCGGGGTAGGAGGAGGTTAGGGTTAGATGTAGGGAAGGATGTCACATCATGGAGATGTTGGGGCACCAGGAATGGTGTCGGGGCAGGAGAAGGTTAGGGTTAGATGTAGGGGAGGATGTTACATCATGGAGATGTTAGGGGCACCAGGAATGGTGTCGGGGCAGGAGGAGGTTAGGGCTAGATGTAGAGAAGGATGTTACATCATGGAGATGTTAGGGGCACCAGAAATGGTGTTGGGGTAGGAGGAGGTTAGGGTTAGATGTAGGGAAGGATGTTACATCATGGAGATGTTAGGGGCACCAGGAATGGTGTCGGGGCAGGAGGAGGTTAGGGTTAGATGTAGGGAAGAATGTTACATAATGGAGATGTTGGGGCACCAGGAATGGTGTCGGGGCAGGAGAAGGTTAGGGTTAGATGTAGGGGAGGATGTATCATCATGGAGATGTTAGAGGCACCAGGAATGGTGTCGGGGCAGGAGGAGGTTAGGGCTAGATGTAGGGAAGGATATTACATCATGGAGATGTTAGGGGCACCAGGAATAGTGTTAAGGTGGGAGGAGGTTAGGATTAGATGTAGGGAAGGATGTTACATCATGGAGATGTTAGGGGCACCAGGAATGGTGTTGGGGTAGGAGGAGGTTAGGGTTAGATGTAGGGAAGAATGTTACATCATGGAGATGTTAGGGGCACCAGGAATGGTGTCGGGGCAGGAGAAGGTTAGGGTTAGATGTAGGGGAGGATGTTACATCATGGAGATGTTAGAGGCACCAGGAATGGTGTCGGGGCAGGAGGAGGTTAGGGTTAGATGTAGGGAAGGATGTTACATCATGGAGATGTAGGGGCATCAGGAATGGTGTCGGGGCAGGAGGAGGTTAGGATTAGGCATCAAAATATGTTACATTGCAGGAAAGTTAGGGATAGGTATCTGGAAGGATCATACATGGGGGATGAAAGGAGTAGGCCTCGGGAAGATTGTATTAAATGAAAAAAAAAAAATCGCACCTGGATTTTAAATTAAATAAATTTTAACTAATATATTATTTATATCAGTGAAAATTTGCATACAGTAGATATGAACAAACTGATCAGATATAAACCAAACAAATAAGTATCTCAAAAACAGAAGCAGCCAAGGGGGGACAATTAGGGTTTCCCCAAATACAATTAGCTGCATATGTTGTATTGTTTACATTAGCTCTGTCAGTATTTTTACTCCCGGTTTCCCGTATCTGTGTGACAGGTCTAGGGAGGTGGTCTGTACATGTGGCTGTGGCCTTCATGCTCCTTTCCATGGTCCTGTCCGTGGCTCTGATCACCGTCACACTGATGGGTGAGTGACATGCACAATACTGTGCTATCATATTAACCACTAAACAGTATCTGGCTTATATTTTCTAGTTTTCACACCCACATACTGTCAGTAATACCTCAGGCTATTCCTTCTAATGTGGACCAGGATAAATCTACCTGCTTGTTATTATTGTTATTTAAAGTATTTAAATAGGGCGACATCTTCTGCATCGCTGTACAGATTATATTGTCTTGTCACTAACTGTCCTCAGAGGAACTGAGAATCTAATCCCTACCATAGCCATACGTCTATGTATGTATCATGTACAGGGTGGGCCATTTATATGGATACACCTTAATAAAATGGAAATGGTTGGTAATATTAACTTCCTGTTTGTGGCACATTAGTATATGTGAGGGGGGAAACTTTTCAAGATTGGTGGTGACCATGGTGGCCATTTTTAAGTTGGCCTTTTTGAATCCAACTTTTGTATTTTCAATAGGAAGAGGGTCATGTGACACATCAAACTTATTGGGAATTTCACAAGAAAAACAATGGTGTGCTTGGTTCTAACGTAACTTTATTCTTCCATGAGTTATTTACAAGTTCCTTACCACTTATAAAATGTGCTCAATGTGCTGCCCATTGTGTTGTGTTCACACACTGATAGCAACACCGCAGGAGAAATGTTAGCACAGGCTTCCAGGAGAAATGTTAGCAAAGGCTTCCAGTATCCGTAGTTTCAGGTGCTGCACATCTCGTTTCTTCACAGCATAGACAATTGCCTTCAGATGACCCCAAAAGATAAAAGTATAAGGGGATCAGATCGGGAGACCTTGGGGGCCATTCAACTGGCCCACAATAACCAATCCACTTTCCAGGAGACTCTTCATCTAGGAATGCTCGGACCTGACACCCATAATGTGGTGGTGCACCATCTTGCTGGAAAAACTCAGGGAACGTGCCAGCTTCAGTGCATAAAGAGGGAAACACATCATCATGTAGCAATTTCACATATCCAATGGCCTTGAGGTTTCCATTGATGAAGAATGGCCCCACTATCTTTGTACCCCATATACCACAGCATACCATACATTTTTTTGTTACAACAGAGGGATCTATCCAATGTGGGTTAGTTTGGTTAAGAAAGAGCACAAGACACTGGCACAAAATGCAGCAGGGATGGATACTGTCACACTGGGCCTACCTGCAGCGTGCAACCATTGGTAGTCCACGAATCCAGTCAAAAAGAGATGAGAGAAGATGGGCACAGCTGCTAAAATACACTTTATTGTGGTTGGGTAGACACATATAGGTTACAGCAGTGGGGGGAAGGCGAAGTCTGACAGCTGTTTCGCAGGGACTAGTCCTGCTTCATCAGAGACAGTATGCCCATAAACATAACATGTTTAAATATCATAGCCATCACCCTGGTTTATGGGCATACTGTCTCTGATGAAGCAGGGCTAGTCCCTGCCAAACAGCTGTCAGACTTCGCCTTCCCCCCACTGCTGCCTGTAACCTGTATGTGTCTACCCAACCACAATAAAGGGTATTTTATCAGCTGTGCCCATCTTCTCTCATCTCTTTTTGACTCAATCTGGGTTAGTGTCAGACCAATAGCGGTGGTTTTGTTTGTTAACTTCACCATTCACATAAAAGTTTGCCTCATCACTGAACAAAATCTTCTGCGTAAACTGAGGGTCCTGTTCCAATTTTTGTTTTGCCCATTTTACAAATTCAGTGTGCCGATCTGGGTCATCCTCGTTGAGATGCTGCAGTAGCTGGAGTTTGTAAGGGTGCCATTTGTGAGTAGCTAATATCCGCTGAAGGGATGTTTGATTAATGCCACTCTTCAGTGACATGCGGTGAGTGCTACGCTGTGGGCTCTTGCTGAATAAAGCTAGGACAGCCACTGATGTTTCTTCATTAGTGACAGATTTAATGCGTCCACATTTTGGCAAATCCAGCACTGAACCAGTTTCACAAAACTTAGCAAGCAGTTTGCTAACTGTAGCATGGGAAATGGGTGGTCTCGTAGGATGTCTTGCATTTAAATCTGCTGCAATGACCCGGTTACTGCGTTCACCAGATATCACCACAATTTCTATCCACTCCTCACGTGCTAACCTCGGCGACATGTCAATGGTTGTAAACAAAGAGAAACTTGTTAATAGCTCATGAAAGAATAACGTTACGTTAAAACCAATCACACCATTGTTTTTTTCTTGTAAAATTCCCAATAAGTTTGATGTATCACATGATCCTCTTCCTATTGAGAAAACAACATTTGGATTCAACTAGGCCGCCATGGTCACCACCCATCTTGAAAAGTTTCCCCCCTCACATATACTAACGTGCCACAAGTAGGAAGTTAATATCACTAACCATTTCATGAAGGTGTATCCATATAAATGGCCCACCTTGTAGTGTATGTATCTCACTCTAGGGACAATTATCTTGTCTGTATGTTTTTGGGATGTGGGAGGGCACTGGTGTGCCTGGAGGAAACTCACGCAGACTCTGTGAGAACATACAAACTCCTTGTAGATGTTGACTTGGATGGGATACGAACCAGGAATCCAGCGCTGCAAGGCGAGAGTGCTAACCACTACGCCACCGTGCTGCTAAAATGTTAGGCAGTGTGAACCATATAATTACAACACCTGAAGGCTAACATTGGAATAAATTAATCAGTACTGCTTTATAGTGACGGCCCGAACAGTTCCCGGGGAACTTCCGCTGCTCGCCGGTTCACATTTCATGCAAACTTTCGTGTGAAAAGTTTGCATTCGCATTTAACATTTAAGTCACTGGCCGCCGACTTTAGCGGTTAATAGAAAAGCCCACGTACGTGCTAGAAACAACAAATTCTGCCCACCAACAGAAATATCTGTTGGTGGGGTCTTTACCCTGCCGGCATGTTTGTTTATTTTAATATAAATATTTAATTGTTTTTTTTACTCATAAATATGACTATTTTTTTCTTACATTTCTCTACACGTCCCTCCCCCCGCCAGCCAATCATGGCGATCGGCTGTCATGACAGCAGATCGCTCCTCTCTCCCCAAGGAGGACAGCTGTGTCACACGGTTGTCCCCAGTACAGCACTACCATGGATCGCAGCGCCGTACACAATAAATAGACGGCGCCATCTAACAGTCACCTAGCAGTGATTGCCGCTGGGAGACTGATGCTGGAGCGGAGCTCCGTCATCAGAGTGGAGATGCAAGCGCATCAGCGTGCGCAATCTCCTTCAAATCCCCGCCCCAGGAACTGAAGCCAAATGCCGTTAGGCGGTCCTGGGGCTACCGCTGCGCTCACACCCATTGACATGAGGTGGTCGTTGTAAGGTTAAGGAGGACAGTGGGGAACAAAAACAACTTTGTAGTATTGGAGAAAATCTATTTTAAATCAAGAGGAAAAAGTAAATATTTAAATGTGGTAAAATGACAGATAATGTATCAACAAGGGTGCACTAGGTGCCAGCAGGGGTGGGTGCGATAGACGTGGGCACGTGGGGAGGACAGCGGAAGCTGCAGCATCCAGAACAGAGCTCTCAGCTATACTAAGTATAGCTGAGAGCAAAAGCATCTTCGATTAGCCCTCCAAGGCTCCTCATAGGTCTATTAACAGCAACATTTTGATGTTCGGCCATTACTACTGCTTTATTCAGTTACAAACAATTTACATTCAATGGACAAAACTATTTAAAATTACAATATAAGCCACACCCATAACTCTTAAAGTGGCCACACATCTAAGGATTTTGCAGCCTGGTTGAACATCCGATTCAATAATTTTATCGAATCAGATGAAAATTGGTGCCACAACATGTTCACCTGATCGATAAGTCAATTAAATGCATCAATCAAGCATGCTGGAAAATCTCAGTCAAAAGTGCTTGTCAGGCGTACGGCAGTAATGGCGTTCAATATTGAGATGATCGACGTACATAGCAGACCCCTGGCCACTGCCCCCCAAGTGTAAAATGTCCTCCCTGGTGCTGGTGCTCTTCATGTCCCGCCATCCTCTGTTGTCACCCCCATTACTGAGTGAATGTACCCTGTGGCACCAGGGGCATGTGTGACATCCCACGCGCCCCACATGGTACACAGGCCAAGTGGTAAAGCACTCGCGGAAACCAGGGTCACAGCGTAGGATGCCGGGAGTCATGCCACTTAGGGAACAGGCAGGCGGCATCGCTAGGCTGATTCCTGGAATTGTTCTGTGTTGTATGGCCAGGCAACATATCTCTGATCAGATTCAATCACAGAGAGATCTGTCTCATGGTCAGTCTGCCCAAACATCAGGCAACATAGGGAGTAACTGGAACCCGTCAGGTCCTACCTGCCTGCAAAACGCATTCCACTCTGCAGTTGTCAAATAAAGCCCATTTTTTTCCTGAAATTCTACAAAATCAAGTCTTCTTTGGAAGGGTAAGTCCACCACTATCTTGCTTTTAGGTTGGGTGCACATATATAAAAACCCCAATGTTGCCACTAAGGAAAGTCTACGGGGCACAGAAAAAAACGCATATAAACACGTATATGCTGTTTTGTTGTATATTATGCGGGAATGCTGCCAAAACGCAGATAATGATAGTCAATAGGAACGCATTGATATGCATTTTACATGAGTTTTTATATGCAATTTCCCCCCCAATTTTTTACTGTATTTTCGCTTCCTGTTGTCTTCCAAGTTGATTTGCATAATTGGAAATATAAAAAAAAAATATGGAAAACGCATACAAAACGCATATGCGCTTTGGATATGCAAACCCCAAACACATTAAAACACACGCAAAACGCATTGAAAAACGCACCAAAAACACAGTAAAAACTCACAAAGAAATACACACAACATTACCATAAAACTTGCCATAAAACTCAGCCTTTCACGCTATGCTATATGTGAACCCAGCCTTAAACTGTTTTTCGTGTATTTTACTCTTTGATTTGTGCCTCTGCTCACGTGTCTCTTTCCAGTTTTGAGTTCACCCTCGGTTGACAAGTGTTATCCCCAGAAGCAGGAAATTTGGCATCCGTGGCCAACAAATAATTTGGGCGCTGCCATAGATACTAATGCAAATTTCGGCTATTTGGTCCTAAAAGCAGAAATTTGGGCACCCGATAAATATTGTTTTAAAAATTAGAACATAATAGTTTTTAAATTTTTATAGTGTTGAGAAAATTAGCCACTTAAGCCTAACTGGACGAATATATTTGTCCAGTGTAGTTGTGGAGAGTGCACCACCAGTTTGTTACTAAATGACGCACATGTGGTATCATTTTAACCCAGAAGAGTTCTAGAATACATTTTGGTGGGTCTTAAAGCTTGGACACACATCACAAAAAAATAGGTAGGGACAAACTCAATCCAACATAAAAAAGTCATTTTCAAAACTATAATCAAACTTGGAAAGTCTTAGCAAAACTACAAGAGACATGTGCTAACATTTTAACCCTGATAAGTTGTAGAATGGAGCTTAGAGAGTTTTAGGGTTGAGGCCCTTGTCTTGTGTATTCTTTTTATTCACAAACTGAATCAAAAGCAATTCATTTTTCACATATTCTGTACCAAAATAAAAGACTTGTAAAATGAAAACAAAGTGACTGTAACGACTTGCAAGTGGCGCAAGCCAATAACAATCGCTAGCTAGCACAAGTGGTCACGATAAGCGCAACCTACCGAAACGTGCTGAAACTAAACTAACCACACAAGGGAAGAGTAGAGAAGACAAGCCGACGTCAGACCAGAACGAGCAGATAAGGTACAAGAGGAGCAGGCGAAAACGAAGTCAGGAAGAGGCAGAAATCGGCAATGGAATAAGATAGGCAAAGGTACAAAATCAGGAGGCAAGAGGCAGAGTAAGGAGCGAGCAATAGTAATACACAGAAATATCAAACAGTTCAAATACGCTTATATCAGCAGTACTGATATATATCCGTAGCTTGAATACAAGAAAATAACAAAACTAACTTGAATATATATATATTGGCAATGAACCAATATATAGCATAAACCAGGAAGCTAGCTAGGCCCATTAGCACACAGAAGTGTTAGCTACAACGGACGCTGGACAACTGAACAGCCAGAGTATTATTGCCAGACCTGGCCACAAAACCCCGCCTCCTCCGGAGCGACCAATGAGAAGGAGAGGCGGGGAGAATCCTGTGTCAGCTGACAGTGTGTCACTGTGTGACACTGTGTCAGCTGACAGTTCCCTCGGAAATGTCCCATAGCTACAGTATCCTCTAATCTTGTGATCTTCAATTAAATTGATGGAAGATCTCCACCACCCCCGCCTTAGCAGAGAATGCGTCCTGTGGGACGCATAGCTGCTGGATCCCGCTACCCTCCCCTCCTCATCATCTCTCACCCTCACCTAGGCTGGCACCTGGTGCACCCATGGGTGCACCGCGTGCCAGCCTAGGTGAGGGTGACTGGTGAAGGCAGGTGGGGAGAGACATCGGGAGCTGGCAGCTATGTGTCTGCACAGGACGCATTCTAAGCTATACTAACCGGTTCATGAATGATCTGTTTTTTTTTAATGGATCGGCTCTTTTTAATGAATGAAATTATTCGGCTCTGTAACTTTTCCTTTGAAACTTTAAAATCGATTTACTCAAAAAGTATAAAGTCTTTTTGAATTTTTTTTCCTCTTGTTCCCACTTTTCTTCTTAATATTCCCAGCAATTTTGGTGTTTCTAGCTTGTAAGGGGGCTTTGCTATTAACCGCTAAAGTCAGCGGGCGTTTAATTTTCCCACGGTCAGAAGGAGAATTTTAGAAAATCGATTTTCTCAAAAACTGTAAGGTCTTTTTGAAAAATTTGTTTTCCTCTTGTAGTCACTGCTAGAGATGTCGCGAACCTCTGATTTTCGGTTCGCGAACCCTGTTCGCGAACCTCCGCGAAAGGTTCGGTTCACGAAAAAGTTTGTGAACCGCAATAGACTTCAATGGGGAGGCGAACTTTGAAAATTGTAAAAAATTCTACTGGCTAGCAAAATGATAGAAAACATGTTTCAAGAGCTCTAATACCTGGAGGCACACCTGATTGAGTGAAATACACATCACTGCTGGAGGACCCACCCCCCCTCTTCTCCAAGCAAGGGCCTTATACCATTTGACTTAGTTATCTGCCTACACTAATTAGTTATGGGACAGCTGCTACACACTCTGCTAGGGAGATTTTAATTAGCCTCTTGTGGGTCTCCTCCCTTCTACCTATTCCCTCCTCCCTCCTACGCGGAGGAAGGAGGGTCTCTTCTGCCAGGGAATTATACTATTTTAAAAACCAGTATACATCATACCATGGCTGGGAATTGAGCCCAGCTCTCACTGTGTGGTGGGCAAGTCACCCTAACCACTGTACCACTACAGTAGTAAGTGAAGCTGGCCTAAAAATTACCATTTATGCTCAATGCAATAGAAACAGGTTGCTTACAGGGAACCTTAACTGAGAGTGATATGGATGTTTCCTGTAAACAATACCAGTTGCCTGGCAGTCCAGCTGATCTTTGTGACTGCAATAGTGGCTGAATCACACCCTGAAACAAGCATGCAGCTAATCCAGTCTGACTTCAGTCAGAGCACCTGATCTGCATGCTTGTTCATGGGCTGTGGCTAAAAATATTAGAGACACAGGATCAGCAGGCGATTCAGGCAACTGGTATTATTTTAAAAGGAAAAATCCATATCCTTCTCCGTTTAGGTTCCCTTTGAGGATTTGTAGCATAAAAGCCAACTCACATTGGCTGGGATTTGAACCTGGATCTCACTGTGTGGTGGGCATGCACCCTAACCACTGTACCAACTGAAGCTGGCCTAAAAATTACCATTTATGCTCAATGCAATAGAAGCAGGTTGCTTACAGGGAACCTTAACTGAGAGTGATATGGATGTTTCCTGTAAACAATACCAGTTGCCTGGCAGTCCAGCTGATCTTTATGACTGCAGTAGTGGCTGAATGACACCCTGAAACAAGCATGCAGCTAATCCAGTCTGACTTCAGTCAGAGCACCTGATCTGCATGCTTGTTCAGGGGCTGTGGCTAAAAGTATTAGAGACACAGGATCAGCAGGCGATTCAGGCAACTGGTATTATTTTAAAAGGAAAAATCCATATCCTTCTCCGTTTAGGTTCCCTTTAAGGATTTGTAGCATAAAAGCCAACTCACATTGGCTGGGATTTGAACCTGGGTCTCACTGTGTGGTGGGCATGCACCCTAACTACTGTACCAACTGAAGCTGGCCTAAAAATTACCATTTATGCTCAATACAAGAGAAAAAGTAGACAAGACAAATAACATTTATATCACACTTTTCTCCTGGCGGACTCAAAGCACCAGAGCTGCAGCCACTAGGGCATGCTCTATAGGCAGTAGCAGTGTTAGGAAGACTTGCCTAAGGTCTCCTACTGAATAGGTGCTGGCTTACTGAACAGAGCTGAGATTTGAACTCTGGTCTCCTGTGTCAGAGGCAGAGCCCTTAACCATTACACCATGCTGCCACTGCTTACAGATATGTAGCCAGATATGGCCTTCTTTTTTGTGTTGCACAGTTGTCCAAAGAGAACCCCAGATAGCCAGTAGTGTTGGGCGAACAGTGTTCGCCACTGTTCGGGTTCTGCAGAACATCACCCTGTTCGGGTGATGTTCAAATTCGGCCGAACATCTGATGGTGTTCGGCCAAACTGTTCAGCCATATGGCCGAACTAAGAGCGCATGGCCGAACGTTCCCCGAACGTTCGGCTAGCGCTGTGATTGGCCGAACGGGTCACGTGTAGTGTTGGGCGAACATCTAGATGTTCGGGTTCGGGCCGAACATGGTCGCGATGTTCGGGTGTTCGAGCCGAACTCCGAACATAATGGAAGTGAATGGGGACCCGAACTTTCGTGCTTTGTAAAGCCTCCTTACATGCTATATACCCCAAATTTACAGGGTATGTGCACCTTGGGAGTGGGTACAAGAGGAAAAAAATTTTAGCAAAAAGAGCTTATAGTTTTTGAGAAAATCGATTTTAAATTTTAAATGCAGGAAATGGTTTTCTTTGCACAGGTAACATGCTTTTTGTCGGCATGCAGTCATAAATGTAATACAGATAAGAGGTTCCAGGAAAAGGGACCGGTAACGCTAACCCAGCAGCAGCACACGTGATGGAACAGGAGGAGGGCAGCGCAGGAGGAGAAGGCCACGCTTTGAGACACAACAACCCAGGCCTTGCATGAGGACAAGAAGCGTGCGGATAGCAATTTGCATTTTGTCGCCATGCAGTCATAAATGTAATACAGATGAGAGGTTCAATAATCAATAAACAGTAATTGGTGTTGTCCAGAATGCGCACAATGCGTGGGGCGCGTTCAATGCAGTCCATAGCCTAGGGTCACAAAAACCTGTTTATTTGGGCAATTTCAATGGTGGCGAGTCTGACGTACATAAATCGCAGCAATGGCCGTTAGCAACGTCTGAATCTCACGAAATGTCTCATGCAGGTAAAAGACATATTGTTAGACTTGGGCTCCAAAGATGGGGTCCCTACATCTCTGCAAACCAGAGTTACAGGGGTGCAAAATTGGTAAAATCCCCCATAGGCTTGCATTGCCTCCCTATTTCACTTTCCAAAATCTCACATCTTTTCAAAGGGCAATTGCTCAGCAGTGGCAAATTTTCTAGCATTGTAGGGACCCTTAGGGGGAACATGACTGGTGAGTTTCGGGCCCCTAGGCCAAAGAGGTCATAGCCTAGGGTCACAAAAACTTGTTTATTTGGGCAATTTCAATGGTAGTTATGCTGACGTACATAAATCTCAGCCATGGCCGTTAGCAACGTCTGAATTTCACGAAATGTCTCATGCAGGTAGAAGACATATTGTTAGACTTGGATTCCAAAGATGGGGTCCCTACATCTCTGCAAACCAGAGTTACAGGGGTGCAAAATTGGTAAAATCCCCCATAGGCTTGCATTGCCTCCCTATTTCACTTTCCAAAATCTCACATCTTTTCAAAGGGCAATGGCTCAGCAGTACCAAATTTTCTAGCATTGTAGGGACTCTTAGGGGGATCATGACTGGTGAGTTTTGCCACTGCTGAGCCATTGCCCTTTGAAATGGTGTGAGATTTTGGAACGGTAAATAGTAGGCCCAATGAAAGCCTATGGGGGATTTTACCAATTTTGGAGCCCTGTAACTCTGGTTTGCAGAGATGTAGAGACCCCATCTTTGGAATCCAAGTCTAACAATATGTCTTCTACCTGCATGAGACATTTCGTGAGATTCAGACGTTGCGAACGGCCATTGCTGCGATTTATGTACGTCAGACTCGCCACCATTGAAATAGCCCAAATAAACAGGTTTTTGTGACCCTAGGCTATGACCTCTTCGGCCTAGGGGCCTGAAACTCACCAGTCATGTTCCCCCTAAGGGTCCCTACAATGCTAGAAAATTTGCCACTGCTGAGCAATTGCCCTTTGAAAAGATGTGAGATTTTGGAAAGTGAAATAGGGAGGCAATGCAAGCCTATGGGGGATTTTACCAATTTTGCACCCCTGTAACTCTGGTTTGCAGAGATGTAGGGACCCCATCTTTGGAATCCAAGTCTAACAATATGTCTTCTACCTGCATGAGACATTTCGTGAAATTCAGACGTTGCTAACGGCCATGGCTGAGATTTATGTACGTCAGCATAACTACCATTGAAATAGCCCAAATAAACAGGTTTTTGTGACCCTAGGCTATGACCTCTTTGGCCTAGGGGCCCGAAACTCACCAGTCATGTTCCCCCTAAGGGTCCCTACAATGCTAGAAAATTTGCCACTGCTGAGCAATTGCCCTTTGAAAAGATGTGAGATTTTGGAAAGTGAAATAGGGAGGCAATGCAAGCCTATGGGGGATTTTACCAATTTTGGAGCCCTGTAACTCTGGTTTGCAGAGATGTAGGGACCCCATCTTTGGAATCCAAGTCTAACAATATGTCTTCTACCTGCATGAGACATTTCGTGAAATTCAGACGTTGCTAACGGCCATGGCTGAGATTTATGTACGTCAGCATAACTACCATTGAAATAGCCCAAATAAACAGGTTTTTGTGACCCTAGGCTATGACCTCTTTGGCCTAGGGGCCCGAAACTCACCAGTCATGTTCCCCCTAAGGGTCCCTACAATGCTAGAAAATTTGCCACTGCTGAGCAATTGCCCTTTGAAAAGATGTGAGATTTTGGAAAATGAAATAGGGAGGCAATGCAAGCCTATGGGGGATTTTACCAATTTTGGAGCCCTGTAACTCTGGTTTGCAGAGATGTAGAGACCCCATCTTTGGAATCCAAGTCTAACAATATGTCTTCTACCTGCATGAGACATTTCGTGAGATTCAGACGTTGCGAACGGCCATTGCTGCGATTTATGTACGTCAGACTCGCCACCATTGAAATAGCCCAAATAAACAGGTTTTTGTGACCCTAGGCTATGACCTCTTTGGCCTAGGGGCCAGAAACTCACCAGTCATGTTCCCCCTAAGGGTCCCTACAATGCTAGAAAATTTGCCACTGCTGAGCAATTGCCCTTTGAAAAGATGTGAGATTTTGGAAAGTGAAATAGGGAGGCAATGCAAGCCTATGGGGGATTTTACCAATTTTGCACCCCTGTAACTCTGGTTTGCAGAGATGTAGGGACCCCATCTTTGGAATCCAAGTCTAACAATATGTCTTCTACCTGCATGAGACATTTCGTGAAATTCAGACGTTGCTAACGGCCATGGCTGAGATTTATGTACGTCAGCATAACTACCATTGAAATAGCCCAAATAAACAGGTTTTTGTGACCCTAGGCTATGACCTCTTTGGCCTAGGGGCCCGAAACTCACCAGTCATGTTCCCCCTAAGGGTCCCTACAATGCTAGAAAATTTGCCACTGCTGAGCAATTGCCCTTTGAAAAGATGTGAGATTTTGGAAAGTGAAATAGGGAGGCAATGCAAGCCTATGGGGGATTTTACCAATTTTGCACCCCTGTAACTCTGGTTTGCAGAGATGTAGGGACCCCATCTTTGGAATCCAAGTCTAACAATATGTCTTCTACCTGCATGAGACATTTCGTGAAATTCAGACGTTGCTAACGGCCATGGCTGAGATTTATGTACGTCAGCATAACTACCATTGAAATAGCCCAAATAAACAGGTTTTTGTGACCCTAGGCTATGACCTCTTTGGCCTAAGGGCCCGAAACTCACCAGTCATGTTCCCCCTAAGGGTCCCTACAATGCTAGAAAATTTGCCACTGCTGAGCAATTGCCCTTTGAAAAGATGTGAGATTTTGGAACTGTAAATAGGAGGCCCAATGAAAGCCTATGGGGGATTTTACCAAATTTGGAGCCCTGTAACTCTGGTTTGCAGAGATGTAGGGAACCCACCTTTGGAGCCCAAGTCTAACAATATGTCTTCTACCTGCATGAGACATTTCGTGAGATTCAGACGTTGCTAACGGCCATTGCTGCGATTTATGTACGTCAGACTCGCCACCATTGAAATTGCCCAAATAAACAGGTTTTTGTGACCCTAGGCTACGACCTCTTCGGCCTAGGACTGCATTGAACGCGACCCACGCATTGTGCGCATTCTGGACAACACCAATTACTGTTTATTGTTTATTGAACCTCTCATCTGTATTACATTTATGACTGCATGGCGACAAAATGCAAATTGCTATCCGCACGCTTCTTGTCCTCATGCAAGGCCTGGGTTGTTGTGTCTCAAAGCGTGGCCTTCTCCTCCTGCGCCGCCCTCCTCCTGTTCCATCACGTGTGCTGCTGCTGGGTTAGCGTTACCGGTCCCTTTTCCTGGAACCTCTTATCTGTATTACATTTGTGACTGCATGCCGACAAAAAGCATGTTACCTGTGCAAAGAAAACAGACATTTCCCGCATTTAAAAGACAGTTTTCCCTTTGAAACTTTAAAATCGATTTTCTCAAAAACTATAAGCTCTTTTTGAGGTATGTAGCATGTAAGGAGGCTTTACAAAGCACGAAAGTTCGGGTTCCCATTGACTTCCATTATGTTCAGAGTTCAGCTCGAACACCCGAACATCGCGGCCATGTTCGGCCTGTTCGGCCCGAACCCGAACATCTAGATGTTCGCCCAACACTAATAGCCAGGTAGATTCATATCTCTCTCTCTTCCTAACACTGCTACTGCCTATAGAGCATGCCCTAGTGGTTGCAGCTCTGGTGCTTTGAGTCCACCAGGAGAAAAGTGTGATATAAATGTTATTTGTCTTGTCTACTTTTTCTCTTGTATTGAGCATAAATGGTAATTTTTAGGCCAGCTTCATTTGGTACAGTGGTTAGGGTGCATGCCCACCACACAGTGAGACCCAGGTTCAAATCCCAGCCAATGTGAGTTGGCGTTTATGCTACAAATCCTTAAAGGGAATCTAAATGAAGAAGGATATGGATTTTTCCTCCTTTTTTCCTCCTTGCTTGGAGGGAGGGAGGGTGGGCGGGTCTCCAGCAGTGAGAGAAGTGTGTTTGGCAATAATATGTCTGCTGACAGTGATTTGGAGGGTCAAAGATTTGCTCAATACAGCATTATGGGGCGAATCGAACTTCCGCAAAAGTTCGCCTGATGCAGGCGAACGCGAACCCCTAAAGTTCGCCTGGAACCGTTCGCAGGCGAACCGTTTGCGACATCTCTAGTCTCTGTTCCCTCTACATACCCTGCAAATTCGGTGTTTCTATTATGTAAGGGGACTTTGCTATTAACCGCTAAAGTCGGCGGGCATTAAAGTCTATGGGAAAAATGCGAACACAAACTTTTTTGAAAAAAAAATTGCGGTTTACCGCGAACGCGAACCATCAATGTTTGCGCGAATAAGTTCACGGTTGAACCGTTTGGGCCATCTCTATAACAGACATGAAAATAACTGTACCAAAACATTTATTGATTGCCTTTTTTTTACTTGTATACCATTATAAATATACTAGACCTCAGACCCGTTACAATAATGGGTTCTAGACCTACCTAGGCCACTACGTTCCTCACAACTCCCCCCCCCCCATCCCCATCACACGGCAGCATGGGCGTCCGCAGAAAATTTTCCGGGGGGGGGGGGCAAAAAGTGGGGAGCAAAAAGCGGGGCAGCGCGCGTAGAGCGCCGCAAATCTGGGTTGGTGTTGTGTCGCGCCGAAAAATGGGTGTGGTCATGAACCAGAATGTGGGTGTGGTCGTGGGTGGAGACAAGTTTACATGAACTAAGCAATGGTGGGACATTAGATTAGGACAGTGGTGGCGAACCTTTTGGAGGTCGAGTGTCCAAACTGCAAAGTCACTTTACTATCACAAAGTGCCAACAGCAATTTAAACTAAATACAAACGTTTTAACTCATACATGAACATTATGGAAAATTACGTTGAAAATAAACTGTGAAGATAAACAATTTCATCCATCCTACTCCTGAAAAATATATTCATTTTTTTTAGAACCTCCCAGTTTCATTTTCTGTTTTAAAAAGCGGAAAAAGTAGGTTCAATGCTATTGTCTCATATTATGATGATTTAGCTTTTTCCATAGTCTCGCAGTTAGCAATCATGTGACCCCCAACAAGACAAATTCAGCAATCATGAGCCCCCCCCCCCCCATCAAGACAAATTCAGCAATCATGAGGCCCCCAACATGACCAACTCAGCAATCATGAGGCCCCCAACAAGACAAATTCAGCAATCATGAGGCCCCCAACAAGACAAATTCAGCAATCATGAGGCCCCCAACAAGACAAATTCAGCAATCTTGAGGCCCCCAACAAGACAAAGTCAGTAACCATGAGGCCCGCAACAAGACAAATTCAGCAGTCATGAGGCACATAAATAGACAGCTTTTCACATAAATAGGCAAAATGCCCCCTTAATATGTAGACACCTCTCACCTGGCAGCAGTTCCCCAAAATACACTCAATCTGACAGCAGTGGTTCCCCAAAAATAGGTAGCCCCAGGTCTATAGGTGTCCCCAGAATAGGTGGCCAGCGGTATAGATGTCCCCAGAACTGGTAGCCAGGGGTAGAGATGTCCCCAGAACAGGTAGCCAGGGGTATATGTGCCCAGTATATGTAGTCAGGGGTATATGTGCCCAGTATATGTAGGCAGGGGTATATGTGCCCAGTATATGTAGGCAGGGGTATATGTCCCCAGTATATGTAGGCAGGGGTATATGTCCCAGTATATGTAGCCAGGGGGATATGTCCCACTATAAGTAGCCAGGGGGATATGTCCCAGTATATGTAGGCAGGGGTATATGTCCCAGTATATGTAGGCAGGGGTATATGTCCCAGTATATGTAGCCAGGGGGATATGTCCCAGTATATGTAGGCAGGGGGTATATGTCCCAGTATATGTAGGCAGGGGGTATATGTCCCAGTATATGTAGGCAGGGGGTATATGTCCCAGTATATGTAGCCAGGGGGATATGTCCCAGTATATGTAGCCAGGGGGATATGTCCCAGTATATGTAGGCAGGGGGATATGTCCCAGTATATGTAGGCAGGGGTATATGTCCCAGTATATGTAGCCAGGAGGATATGTCCCAGTATATGTAGCCAGGGGGATATGTCCCAGTATATGTAGGCAGGGGGATATGTCCCAGTATATGTAGGCAGGGGTATATGTCCCAGTATATGTAGCCAGCGGTATATGTGCCCAGTATATGTAGCCAGGGGTATATGTGCCCAGTATATGTAGCCAGCGGTATATGTGCCCAGTATATGTAGCCAGGGGTATATGTGCCCAGTATATGTAGGCAGGGGGTATATGTCCCAGTATATGTAGCCAGGGGGATATGTCCCAGTATATGTAGCCAGGGGTATATGTGCCCAGTATATGTAGGCAGGGGTATATGTCCCAGTATATGTAGGCAGGGGGTATATGTCCCAGTATTTGTAGGCAGGGGGTATATGTCCCAGTATATGTAGCCAGGGGGATATGTCCCAGTATATGTAGCCAGGGGGATATGTCCCAGTATATGTAGGCAGGGGTATATGTCCCAGTGTATGTAGGCAGGGGTATATGTGCCCAGTATATGTAGGCAGGGGTATATGTCCCAGTATATGTAGGCAGGGGGATATGTCCCAGTATATTTAGCCAGGGGGTATATGTCCCAGTATATGTAGGCAGGGGTATATGTCCCCAGTATATGTAGGCAGGGGGATATGTCCCAGTATATTTAGCCAGGGGGATATGTCCCAGTATATGTAGGCAGGGGTATATGTCCCAGTATATGTAGGCAGGGGGATATGTCCCAGTATATTTAGCCAGGGGGATATGTCCCAGTATATGTAGGCAGGGGTATATGTCCCAGTATATGTAGCCAGGGGGATATGTCCCAGTATATGTAGGCAGGGGGATATGTCCCAGTATATGTAGGCAGGGGTATATGTCCCAGTATATGTAGCCAGGGGGATATGTCCCAGTATATGTAGCCAGGGGGATATGTCCCAGTATATGTAGGCAGGGGGATATGTCCCAGTATATGTAGGCAGGGGTATATGTCCCAGTATATGTAGCCAGCGGTATATGTGCCCAGTATATGTAGCCAGGGGTATATGTGTCCAGTATATGTAGCCAGCGGTATATGTGCCCAGTATATGTAACCAGGGGTATATGTGCCCAGTATATGTAGGCAGGGGGTATATGTCCCAGTATATGTAGCCAGGGGGATATGTCCCAGTATATGTAGCCAGGGGGATATGTCCCAGTATATGTAGCCAGGGGGATATGTCCCAGTATATGTAGCCAGGGGGATATGTGCCAGTATATGTAGGCAGGGGTATATGTCCCAGTATATGTAGGCAGGGGTATATGTGCCCAGTATATGTAGGCAGGGGTATATGTCCCAGTATATGTAGGCAGGGGGTATATGTCCCAGTATTTGTAGGCAGGGGGTATATGTCCCAGTATATGTAGCCAGGGGGATATGTCCCAGTATATGTAGCTAGGGGGATATGTCCCAGTATATGTAGGCAGGGGTATATGTCCCAGTACATGTAGGCAGGGGTATATGTGCCCAGTATATGTAGGCAGGGGTATATGTCCCAGTATATGTAGGCAGGGGGATATGTCCCAGTATATTTAGCCAGGGGGTATATGTCCCAGTATATGTAGGCAGGGGTATATGTCCCCAGTATATGTAGGCAGGGGGATATGTCCCAGTATATTTAGCCAGGGGGATATGTCCCAGTATATGTAGGCAGGGGTATATGTCCCAGTATATGTAGGCAGGGGGATATGTCCCAGTATATGTAGGCAGGGGGGATATGTCCCAGTATATGTAGGCAGGGGTATATGTCCCAGTATATGTAGCCAGGGGGATATGTCCCAGTATATGTAGGCAGGGGGATATGTCCCAGTATATGTAGGCAGGGGTATATGTCCCAGTATATGTAGCCAGGGGGATATGTCCCGGTATATGTAGCCAGGGGGATATGTCCCAGTATATGTAGCCAGGGGGATATGTCCCAGTATATGTAGGCAGGGGTATATGTCCCAGTATATGTAGCCAGCGGTATATGTGCCCAGTATATGTAGCCAGGGGTATATGTGCCCAGTATATGTAGGCAGGGGGTATATGTCCCAGTATATGTAGGCAGGGGGATATGTCCCAGTATATGTAGCCAGGGGGATATGTCCCAGTATATGTAGGCAGGGGTATATGTCCCAGTATATGTAGGCAGGGGTATATGTGCCCAGTATATGTAGGCAGGGGTATATGTCCCAGTATATGTAGGCAGGGGGTATATGTCCCAGTATTTGTAGGCAGGGGGTATATGTCCCAGTATATGTAGCCAGGGGGATATGTCCCAGTATATGTAGCCAGGGGGATATGTCCCAGTATATGTAGGCAGGGGTATATGTCCCAGTATATGTAGGCAGGGGTATATGTGTCCAGTATATGTAGGCAGGGGTATATGTCCCAGTATATGTAGGCAGGGGGATATGTCCCAGTATATTTAGCCAGGGGGTATATGTCCCAGTATATGTAGGCAGGGGTATATGTCCCCAGTATATGTAGGCAGGGGGATATGTCCCATTATATGTAGGCAGGGGGATATGTCCCAGTATATGTAGGCAGGGGTATATGTCCCAGTATATGTAGGCAGGGGGATATGTCCCAGTATATTTAGCCAGGGGGATATGTCCCAGTATATGTAGGCAGGGGTATATGTCCCAGTATATGTAGCCAGGGGGTATATGTCCCAGTATATATAGCCAGGGGTAAATGTGCCCAGTATATGTAGGCAGGGGGTATATGTCCCAGTATATGTAGCCAGGGGGATATGTCCCAGTATATGTAGCCAGGGGGATATGTCCCAGTATATGTAGCCAGGGGGATATGTCCTTGTATATGTAGGCAGGGGTATATGTCCCAGTATATGTAGCCAGGTGTATATGTTCCCAGTATATGTAGGCAGGGGGTATATGTCCCAGTATATGTAGGCAGAGGGTATATGTCCCAGTATATGTAGGCAGGGGGTATATGTCCCAGTATATGTAGGCAGGGGTATATGTGCCCAGTATATGTAGCCAGGGGTATATGTGCCCAGTATATGTAGCCAGCGGTATATGTGCCCAGTATATGTAGGCAGGGGGTATGTGTCCCAGTATATGTAGGCAGGGGGTATATGTCCCAGTATATGTAGGCAGGGGGTATATGTCCCCAGTATATGTAGCCAGGGGTATATGTCCCCAGAAAAAGTGGCCATGTGTGCCCCAGCAGAAGGGGAGCAGTGCAGAGAAGAGGGAGAGCTATGGGCACTCACCTTAGGGGGCTCTCCCTCCCTCTGTCGCTCTCCCCTCCGGAGTCCGGAATGAAGTGTGCAGCGGCTGGGCAGTGGGCGGAACTTACCTCCTCACGTCGCACGCGCCGGATGGATTAGCCGCTACTCTGGTCTGATCCAGACCAGAGTGCGGCACCAGAACTTCCGGCGCAGGAGTGAGATGAGGTAAGTTCCGCCCGCTGCCCAGCCGCTGCACACTTCGTTCCGGAGGGGAGAGCGAGCGAGGGAGGTAGAGCCCCCTAAGGTGAGGGAAGGGGGGGGAGACGCCCGCCCTTCCCCACTGTGCCCATAGCTCTCTCTCTTCTCTGCGCTGCTCCCCTCCTTCTGGCTGCACGGGCACGCGGCCAGGGGGGGCAGCGGGCGGCCAGGCTCGGGAAGATGCCCGGTTTGTGCGGACGCCCATGCACGGCAGGCCTGTGATGCGTATGCGCCCGCACGCCCCCGAAGATTTTTACCTAGATAACTATACTGTATAATGATGTCCTATCTTCTGTCCTGATTGCAGTGATGAACAAACTAATGGCTGCCAAGACTGAGCTGGAGAAAACCCAGATGGCATTAGAGAGGACCCAGGAAGAGTTGAATTATACACAGAAAGACCTGCAGGAGACTCAAGAAGACCTGCAGAGGGGCTGGGAAAACCTAAAGCAGATCCAGAAAGAGATAAAGGAAACCCAAACAGAGCTGAAGGACATAAAGAATAACCTGGAGAATACCTCCACTAACCTTCAGACTGCATCCACTAACCTTCAGACTACGTCCACTAACCTTCAGACTGCCTCTACTAACCTTCAGACTACCTCCACTAACCTTCAGACTACCTCCACTAACCTGAAGAATACCAGTACAGTTATGAGAAACTTCCCGAACAACCAGATAAACCGATGTAAACAATGATTGACGTGCAGCCAACGGTGACTTCCCTGTGCTGTGCCGGAAAGGACTCCTCCAGGGTCATAATGTACAAAGATCTGGCAGCACCGTGTACATGTAAAGATGCTCTTTTATTTAAGCAGACATGCGAGAGACGGCCATCAGTGACAGATGCTGTTTTGGAGTTATGGCCGTTCACATTTGCTTAAAAATCATACCCGTTCAGGACGTTTTTTATGCTCCACCAAAAACACAGGAAAAGGATCCTATGTTAAAAATAGAATCCGCTTCCACTTCCCCTACCCAAAGTGCCCAATCCAGCTAGCCTATCACTTAAGAAGCTCCCTCTTCCTTCCTATCATCACCTCTAAAGTTCAGGGTCACACTTTCAATTACTTGGATATGCAGCTGTGACACCAAGTGATGGCTTTCCCTAAAATGATTGGAAACCAATTGGTCAGGATTACCAGCCCTAATCACTGTCTTGTGTGAGGAGACATGTTCACGTAGGCATTGGGTGGTATTCTCCACATTATTATTATTATTATTATTATTATTATTATTATTATTATTATTATTATTGTTATTACTATTGACTTATAAAGACATGGTTTATAAGGGTTATTTATAAGGCTTTCATACCCACATAAGCTAGGCCACATTGGGCATTTCAACAAATACACAACACAGGAAGAATCACAGGTTTAAAATTGGGGTATGTGGAAGACCGTACCCCTAGATTGATGCATGAACGTGTCCCCCTTTGACATAAGGCTGCACGTGTGGCAGCTGAAACCTGGAACAGTCCCCTTCCTACCAGACTGTGTCACAGTCACCGCATCAGATTTAGGCCTAACCTAATCAAGTACGGTATGTACCCATCTGAAAGGAAAGAGGACAGGATAACAGAATTTGGCCATCTGGAGAAAGGATTGGTGCAAGAGGCCCCAATAGTGTTGCATGGTCGCATCGCTGGCCACAAGCAGACCAAGAGCTCTACTTACAGACAATTCCTTAGACACCAAAAAGGCTTGGTTGCCCCTACCTTATTACTGGTCAGTTACATTTCACATGTACTATAATCCAGGAGACATTCTTAACGAAACATACTTTCAGTTGTCACACAACCCATATCATATATCTCATTACCTTCTCCAATATGTGGGGAGGAGCAGTCAACAAGTTCGAGCAAGTTAGGAAAACAAAGGAGGAATATTTTGAAACTTTTTCCAAGCACAGTCTATCTAGACATATTTCAGAATCCCATACTTTAGATCCAAGCTCCTATCCTTCATACCTTCTGAGCACGTCCCCGGCACATCTTCCTCCTCAGACTGCTTGACCCTCCTGAGAGTGAGGGAGATCTTCTGGATCTTCACCCTGGGAACATTTAACCATTTAAGCGGCAGCAGCTTGAGCCGCAGA
The DNA here is from genome assembly GCF_040937935.1 of Hyperolius riggenbachi. Taxonomy (NCBI): domain Eukaryota; kingdom Metazoa; phylum Chordata; class Amphibia; order Anura; family Hyperoliidae; genus Hyperolius; species Hyperolius riggenbachi. The sequence continues at coordinate 681,779,239 of NC_090646.1, forward strand.
GACGTCCCTGCAGTTTGGGGGGGGTCTGCAGGTGATCGTGCGGGCAGATGCCAACGATCGCACTGCTGCTGCTAGCAGGGGGGATTGGCTGCAGGGGTCAAAAGTCCCCTGTGCCAATCCAAGCATGTCCGCCGAGCAGGAACGGATCTAGACCAAATTGCACCTGGGGCAAGGTCAGGTTTTGGCGCCTAAACTGCCATTCCCCATCCAAATTTTGCTGCCTTTTTAAGAATTCAACAAACTGCGCCTAGGGCAAGATACCCGCTTGCCCCCCCCCCCCCTAGATCCGTCCCTGTCGCCGAGAATAAACACTGTGTTTGTTCAGAAACAGTGCTTATTCTGTAAATGGAGCCGCCGCACTATCTTCCGCCGTGATTTTCGCTGTTTTCCGCCGCCCGATCGTTAATTTTATGAATGGGAACAATGTTTACATTCATAATCTCCATACTGGTTAGTTACAATGTAGTGATACATTGTATCCCAATTAGCGTACATTGTACACTAATGGGATTTTTGCTCAGCAGGGACATCTTGTGGCCAAATAGTAAAACATACCTCCTGACTTTGATGAATAAAAAGAAATTATTATCTAAGTCAAGAGGGCATATAATTAATAAATATTGGGCTAAAAATTAGTGATGGATGTAAAACTGAAAAAAAATGCACTTTTATTTCCAAATAAAATATTGTCACCATACATTACACTAGGGGTATAATTTTAACTTTGCAATAACCAGGACAAATGGCCAAATAAAATGTGTGATTTTAATTATAGTAGCATGAATTATTTTAAAACTATAATGGCTGAAAAATGAAAAATAATGCATTTTTTCAATTTTTTTCTTATTATTCCCCTTATAATGCATCTAGAATAAAATAATTCTTAGCATAATTTACCACCCAAAGAAAGCCTAATTAGTGGCGGAAAAAACAAGGTATAGATCATTTCGCTGTGACAAGTAGTGATAAAGTTATTGGGGAATGAAAGGGAGAAGCGCTGACAGGTGAAAATTCCTCTCGTCCATAAGGTGAAAAATACCCCCAGGCTGAAATGGTTAAACTGGAGGGCCTGAATGAATGCGTGGAACATAACTATTAATAATCTACTCCCCCATTCATATTTCCCTTAAAGGGAACCTAAACTGAGAAGGATGTGGATTTTTCCTTTTAAACTAATACCAGTTGGCTGACTCTCCTGCTGATCCTGTGTCTCTAATACTTTTAGCCACAGCCCCTCAACAAGCATGCAGAGAAGGTGCTCTGACTGAAGTCATATGTAAAAAGAGAACGGAGAGCCCAATATAGTGTAGTAAGTCAAGACAATTGATGTAATGAAAAAGAGTAAAATGTATACTCACAAAGCAGGGCTACCACCAGGCAACCACTGTATAGGCAGGTGAGGAGATTAACCTGTCCCCACTCAGGATTAATATATTGGTAGGTGAACAGAGGCGCCAGCAGGATAAAAGTACATAACATTTTTTAAAAATTGCTGGGAGGAAGTGGTGGACTTACCTCATTTAAGCAGACACAAGCTGTGTATTCAGCAAAAAGGATATATTTATTGGTACACTCCAAGGGTTAATTCACAACGCGCTTCGCGGGCCTAAACCCGCTTCATCAGGCAGTAGGGGTCGGAGTACACAACAACAGTATGTCAGGAACACACCTGGTGCCTTTGTGTGTTCCTGACATACTGTTGTTGTGTACTCCGACCCCTACTGCCTGATGAAGCGGGTTTAGGCCCGCAAAACGCATTGTGAATTAACCCTTGGCGTGTACCAATAAATATATCCTTTTTGTTGAATACACAGCTTGTTGTGTCTGCTTAAAGGAGGTAAGTCCACCACTGCCTCCCAAGCATTTTTTAACTTTTTAAAAATTGATCTTATCCTTTTGGCGCCTCTGTTTAAATTACAATACTCTGACTAAAGTCAGACTGGATTAGCTGCATGCTTGTTTCAGGTGTGTGATTCAGCCTCTCAGCAGGACTGCCAGGCAACTGATATTGTTTAAAAGGAAATATCCATATTTTTCTCAGTTAAGGTTCCCCTTAAAGGGGAACTGAAGTAAGAGGTATATGGAGGCTGCCATATTTATTTCCTTTTAATCAATACCAGTTGACTGGCAGCCCTGCTGGTCTAGTTCTCTGCAGTAGTATCTGAATAACACCAGAAACAAGCATGCAGCTAGTCTTTTCAGATCTGACTTCAAAGTCTGAAACACCTGATCTGCTGCATGCTTGTTCAGGGGCTATGGCTAATAGTATTAGAGGCAAAGGATCAGCAGGGCTGCCAGGCAACTGGTATTGCTTAAAAGGAAATAAACATGGCAGCCTCAATATACCTCTCTCTTCAGTTCCCCTTTAACCAGACTCCCCCCCCCCCTCCTCATGAGGACTTCATTCCCCAACAAGCTGGTTCCAAAGCAAACTACCATATTAATCCCCCCCCCCCCCCCCTCCTTCATCCAGGGCCAGATTTGTACTCTTTATCGCCCAAGGTCACTGTCACCAGGCGCCCCCCTTCAGTATAGGTAGCGGCGAGATGACCCCTCCCCCCTTCCCTCCAGTATAGATAGACAGATAGCCCCTCCCCTTCCCTCTAGTATAGGTAGCCTTGAAGACCCCTCCCCACTTCCCTCCAGTATAGGTAGATGGATGACCCCTCCCCTTTCCCTCCAGAATAGGTAGCCAGATAACCCCTTCCCCTTTCCTCGACTATAGGTAGCCTGAAGACCCCTCCCCCTTCCCTCCAATATAGGTAGCCTGATGACCCCCCACCCCAGTACTGGTAGCCAGATAACCCCTTCCCTCTAGTATAGGTAGCGAGATGACCCCTCCCCCCTTCCCTCCAGTATAGGTAGGCAGATAATCCCTCCTCCCTTTCCCTCCAGTATTGGTAGCCAGGTGACAGATGACTCCCTTAATCCCTTTTCTCCCCCTCCCCCCTTTCAGTTTAGGTAGCCAGCTCGCCTTCACACTGCAGCAGCCATCAGCTCATCTCCAGTGCTGAAGCTTCCTCTTCCCCTCCATCTCCAATGCTGACCAAGTTCATACCTGCTGGCCACAATGCAAACGTGCACAGAGAGCAAGGTGGCTGCTGCACAGGCGGCTAGCAGCAGAGTACCGCGGTCAGGCACTCGCCTGATCTCCCTGCATTGCAGCATTTGTAAGCCTTCACACTGATCGCCGCCTCTCCCCGCCCCTCTTTGTGAAAGAAGACTGAGAGGAGATCCGTACGGAGACTGACGCGACTGGAGGCAGAGCTACAGCACTAAGCTCCGCCTCCCCGGGCAGCAAAATCCACAACCTGGAAAGTGGTGGAATTTTGTCCTGGGATTTGGGGGTTATAAAGGCCTCATTCTGCTGCTGTAATGCGGCATTTCAGCCCTGCTCATATTGCCTAACATCAATAGCAGGTAAAAAGAAGTATTTTAATGGTTTCAGACTCTCTTTAATATGTTTTTATTTTACATTAAATCACATTCCACATGTCTATAGGCATTTGATTATATTTCTCCGCCTGTAGCCGCAGCATTTTAACACTGTATGCTTCGCCAAGTGATTATTTTTTTGCACACTACTATCTACTGGCTTTTTGTTTTTCTAAACGCGCACATATCCACTAATCATTCCAAGGCTCCCCGCGCCCTGACCCCATCTGTACCCTCAGATTGTGGTCTTTACTACTGTGGCTCTTATCTTTTGTACTATATGGCTGTATATATGTCTTCACCCGATTGATACATTGTTATATTCGATGCTATGAGGAAAAACTTGAAATCATTAAAAACAAGTGTTACCCCCAAAATAATATATAATAGAATGTGTGTTTACATTTATAAAGTAAAATATAATGCCTTTTTTTTAAACATGTATTATGATGACATTTTTGAACATATATTATATATAATAAAAAAAATTGAAACCGTTAATGGGGTATGTGTTGGCGTTTGAACGCTTGGCTATTTTGACATATTACAGTTTAGGATGTGAAACCCTGCAAGTGTTTTTGGACTAAACAAACAGTATCACATTACAGTGGAACCTCAGTTTGCAAGAATCATTTGTTCTGGAAACATGCTTGTAATCCAAAGGACTCTTATATCAAAGCAAATTCCCTCATAAGAATTAATGGACACCCATGTATTCCACAATCCAAATACAGTTATAGTAAAATAGTATAAAATAAAAATGTAGACTAAATTTTCACTATAACTAACCGAATCGTTGCCATCTGTTGGCTCACTCAACCTTTTATGGGATCTATACCAAATCCCCTCTGCTGGGTCCGGGGAGCGCTGTAGCCCTGCCTCTTCACGCGTCAATCCCGCTGATCGCCGCCTCTCCCCGCCCCTCTCAATCTTCCTTCACTGAGAGGGGCGGGGAGAGGCGGAGATCCGCGGGCAGATTGACGTGTATGGAGGCAGAGCTGCAGCTCAAAGCTCTGCCTCTATGAGCAGCAAAATCCACCACCAAGTAAGCCATGGATTTTGCAGAGGGGATTTGGGGGGTATAAACTCCTCGTTTTTCCTCGGGGATGCAGCGGTTTAGCAGGGCTTATATTTCTTAACATTAAAAAAGAGGAGTTAGACTCACTTCAGAGTCTCTTTAAACCTGGCCAAGTGCCTTCTGTTTCTACTCTGTGGCTGAGTATTGCGTGTAATGGAGTGGTAAACCCTGGCGGCTAATTTTTGGACCAGAAGAACCTCCTTGATGCCATCTCTGCCTCTATTTGGAGGCTTATATAACATCTGGCATGTTCCCTTGCCTGAACCATAAAGAAGCCTTCTTGCTTTTTTCTTACACAGTATCATGCACAGCTGGGGCAGTCTTGAGGGCTGCAAAAGATTTAAACAGTCCCCAAAATGAACCCAAATGTTCTCTCCATTTTGCTGCTGGTATTCTAATTCGATGTTGGATCAACCCTGAAAATATCAGCCTGTTTGAATGAATGGCCAACAAGTCAAACGCAGATCTATTGGACCAACATTACTCATGACCCCCACAGGCAAGGGCTGTGTTTTGCATTTTGTGTATTTAGCAGTTATCTCTTTGGATGAATGTTTAGTAAACTTGATGTAACGATCGGTGTAACACAGAGAGGGTCTGATTACTGGTGATCTGCAGTATCACTGAGAATACAGATATATACCCGATTATTGGTGATCTGCAGTATCACCGATAATCAGATATATACCCGATTATTGGTGATCTGCAGTATCACCGATAATCAGATATATCTCTAACCTCTGGACACCTGAGTAATATGAGTGTTTGGTGCAACAGTAATACTTTGAGGAGAGCACCCATATACAGGGTGCAAGGCAGGAAGGGGTACTGCCCAGAGAACAGGCTCCTTCCAAAGGCCTGAGGCTCCCCAAGGGGCGGAGTCAGGCTGAGAGTGGGAAGGACCAGAGTGTGAGTGACACCAATGGAGGGATGTCACAAACAGACTGTGAACTATCCCTAGCTGGGGAGATAGTTCTTGAGGTCAGGCAGGCCAGGTCGTCAACACACAGACAGATAAAGTACAGAGACAGGAGACAGATGCAGAATCCTAAGACTAGCAGAGTTTGGCAACAGAGTATCAGATATAGCGAAGTACCTAATCAGAGATCAGAAGAGTGGTCAGGAAAGCAGAAGGTCATAACAAATAATCAACAATGCCTAGACTTGGGTGTGAGCTCCTAGATCATCAACACCCCGGAACTGGCCTAGATAATAACACAGATGGTAACAGGATTCCTAGACTAAGGTGTGAGCTCCTTGGTCATCAACACCTTGGAAACTGGTCTAGATAATAACTCAGATAATAACACAGATCATAACACAGATAATAACAGGATTCCTAGACTAAGGTGTGAGCTCCTTGGTCATCAACACCTTGGAAACTGGTCTAGATAATAGCACAGATACTGACACAGATCATAACACAGATAATAACAGGATTCCTAGACTAAGGTGTGAGCTCCTTGGTCATCAACACCTTGGAAACTGGTCTAGATAATAACACAGATACTGACAGAAGGTCTGAGTGCTACCACGTAGTGATCGCAACGCCAGACACCAGAGAAATGACCAGCACCCAGTATATATACCCCAGCGCTCTCCAGCGCCACCACTAAGTGCTGGACCAATGAAAACTTCTGGAATTGTCAGCTGACCGGCTTGGTCAGCTGACACCCTTCTGACTGTCATAAAGTCTCTGCCTCTCCGGGCGCGCACGCGTCCTCCTGAACCTGTGTGGACTATCAGTCCCAGCCACACCAGACATGTGTTGTAATGTTTCTGCTGTGTTGGATGCGGAACCAGCCGCACCGCTGTCCAAGCATGCGGCGGTTCCTCCACGTTCAGCAGTACTGTCAGAAATATGCCTATGCGTGCAACCATCCACGTCTGACGCGGAATCCGCCGCCTTGTTCATAAGGCATGCGGCGGTTTCATCGCGCTCCGTCATGCCAGTGGATGCAGACCCACGCGCGCAACCTGCCGCGTTGGACGCGGAATCAGCCGCCTGGCTCTGAGTACCCGCGGCGGCTTTTCCGTGTTTTCTCACAGTACCCCCCCCCCGAGGAGTGGACTCCGGACAGCTCCTACCTGGCTTCCCAGGATGTAGGGCGTGGAACTCCTTCTTTAATTTATCTGCGTGCATGCGACACTCAGGTACCCATGTTCTCTCCTTAATACCATACCCTTTCCAGTGAACTAGATACTGCACTTAGTTCTACACAACACGTGAGTCTAAAATCTTTTCTACTTCGTACTCAGGTTGGTCATCTACCATCACAGGAGGAGGAGGAGTGGGACCTACATGAACTGCTGGCTTAAGCAGGGACACATGAAAGGATCTTACACCACGCATGCTGGCAGGAAGATCAATGGCATAAGTAACATTGTTGATCTTCCTGGTCACTGGAAAAGGGCCCACAAATCTGGGTCCTAACTTGGGCGAGGGCTGTTTCAGGGTCAAGTGACGCGTGGACACCCAGACCAAGTCTCCTGGCCGGAACTTCCACTCTATGGAGTGTCTCTTGTCAGCTTGACCTTTCTGACTTTGAAAAGCCTTCTCCAAATTATTTTTCACGCTCCCCCAAATGTTCTTAAATGACTTTTGCCACACCTCCAAAGCTGGAAACGGAGTGGAAGCTACTGGCAGTGGGGAGAACTTAGGCAACTTTCCAGTTACCACCTGAAACAGTGAAAATCCAGAGGACGAGCTTTTCAAATTATTGTGCGCAAATTCTGCGAACGGCAAGAACTTGACCCAATCATGTTGCGCATCCGCAACATAACACCTCAAAAACTGTTCCAATGACTGATTCACTCTCTGTCTGACCATTGGTCTGTGGGTGGTAGCCTGATGAAAATGACAGTTCCATGCCCATTTGATGACAAAATGCCCTCCAAAATCTAGAAACAAATTGTACTCCCCTATCCGACACTATGTTTTCTGGAATACCATGTAGTCTGAAAACGTGGACGATAAAAAGATCGGCCAACTCCTGGGCCGAGGGGAGTCCTTTCAAGGGCACAAAATGGGCAATTTTACTGAAACGGTCGACTACCACCCAAATGACCGACATGCCTTCAGACCTCGGAAGTTCACCCACAAAAATCAATGGACAAATGGGTCCACGGCTCATTCGGGGTGGGCAAAGGCTGCAACGTTCCCACAGGTGCCAGACGGGAGGGTTTGCTTTTTGCACACACTGCACACTCTCTAACATACTCCTTGCAATCCATTGCCAGAGAAGGCCACCAAGCACATCTGGCAACCAGGTCCTGTGTTCTGGAGACTTCCGGATGTCCAGCATTCTTGTGCGAGTGGAACATCTGTAAGATCTGAAGACGAAATGGCAGTGGTACAAACATAACCCCTTCAGGCTTTCCCTCAGGGACATCCTGCTGGAAGGGACTTAAAGTCTCTGTCCAGTCTTTCCAAGTCTCTGTGGCTGCCAACACAACTTTCTGTGAGATAATAGTCTCTGGGTCTGAGGGTTGTGCTGTCTCCGGTTCAAAACATCTGGACAGGGCATCCGCTTTAATGTTTTTACTACCCGGAGTGTACGTAATAATAAATCTAAATCTCGAGAAAAACAATGACCACCGAGCCTGACGGGGGCTTAATCTTTTAGCCCCCTCAATGTATTCCAAATTTTTGTGATCAGTGTAAACTGTAATCGTGTGTTCTGCTCCTTCTAACAAATGACGCCATTCTTCAAAGGCCAGTTTAATGGCTAGGAGCTCCCTGTTGCCTATATCGTAGTTTTTCTCTGCTGGTGAAAACCTACGAGAGAAATAGGCACACGGGTGTAATCTTCCCTGCAACACAGAGCGCTGAGACAGCACAGCCCCTACCCCGATCTCCGAGGCGTCCACCTCCACAATAAAGGGATAGGAGGTGTCAACGTGTCTCAAAATGGGTGCAGAGCAAAACAATTCCTTCAAAGTGGAGAAAGCAGCCAGGGCTTCGGAGGACCAGAGGTTGGTATCTGCCCCTTTCTTTGTGAGACTGGTGAGGGGTGCTATGACTGTGGAGTACCCCTTTATGAACCTTCTATAGTAATTGGCGAATCCTAAAAATCTCTGGAGAGATTTTAGTCCCACTGGCTGAGGCCATTCCAAGACAGCAGTGACCTTGGCAGGATCCATAGAAAGGCCCGAGGTGGAAATTATGTACCCCAGAAAAGTGACGGATGTTGCCTCAAAAATGCATTTCTCCAATTTAGCATAAAGCATGTTCTGTCTTAGCTTGCTCAGAACAAATTTGACGTGAGCCCTGTGCTGAGTGAGGTTGTCTGAGAAAATAAGTATATCATCTAGGTATACCAGGACAAATTTACCCAACACTTCTCTGAACACTTCATTAATAAGTTCCTGAAAAACGTCCGGGGCGTTACACAACCCAAAGGGCATCACCAGGTACTCGTAATGCCCATCGGGTGTGTTAAAGGCTGTTTTCCACTCATCGCCCTCTCTGATCCGCACCAGGTTGTATGCCCCTCGCAAGTCCAATTTTCGAAAAAATCTTAGCGTAAGTGACCTGAGTGAATAAATCGTCTATCAAAGGCAATGGATAGCGATTTTTTACTGTGATCTTATTCAGACCTCGGTAATCAATGCATGGCCGAAGGCCTCCGTCTTTTTTCTTTACAAAAAAGAAGCCTGCTCCTGCAGGTGACCGGGAAGGGCGAATGAATCCTTTAGCTAAGTTTTCATGGATGTACTCCTGCATGGCCACTTTTTCTGTCCCAGATAAATTGTAGAGATGACCTCTAGGGGGCATACAACCAGATCGGAGATTGATGGGACAATCGAATGGGCGATGTGGAGGTAATTTATCGGCAGCCTTGGGACAGAACACATCCGAAAACTCGGAATATTGTTCCGGAACTCCCTCCACATGAATCCTGGTTTGGCCTAAGGTCACCTTCACTAAACAATGATGGAAACAATGGGCTGACCAGCTTGTTAGCTGCCCAGTGGCCCAATTTATCTGAGGAGAGTGAAGGTGTAACCACGGCATGCCAAGGATGACTGTGGAGGTTGTCATGTGTAACACAAAAAACTGCAATTTCTCTCTGTGCAGCACCCCTATAGTGACTTCCACCTCTGGTGTTTGAGACAGAGGATGGTTACGTTGCAGGGGGGAATCATCCACTGCTGTAACCTGGATGGGTGGTTTTACCGGTGTGAGTGGAATACCCAATTTCTTAGCAAATTCGTAATCCATAAAATTAGCCGCTGAGCCCGAATCAATGAAGGCCTCAGATACTTCAGATTTTTCTTCCCATGTAATCGTACAATGAAGAAGTAACCGTTTATCCTCTAGGGGTAAGAGTCGTACGCCTAGGGTATTACCCCCAACTACTCCTAGGCAGTAGCGTTTCCCGACTTTTTAGGGCAATTCTGCACTCTATGACCCCCCTCTGCACAATAAAGACACAACTGCTCAGAAATCCTGCGTCTCCGCTCCACTTGAGACAATCTGGACCAACCAATCTGCATTGGCTCGGGTGGAGGTGAAACGGAAGGAGGTGGGGTCACAGGAGGCGCAGCGTAGGACACCATCTTAACATTGTTTCTACCCTGGGTCTGCCTTTGATAACGTAACCTGCGATCAATCCTAATGGCCGATGAAATGGCCTCATCGACGGTTCTAGGTTCAGGCTGACTTAACATTAAATCAGAAACCTCATCTGATAACCCTGATAAGAAACAGTCTAAAAGGGCATAGGTGTCCCACCTGGCTGAAACTGACCACCTCCTAAATTCTGCAGCATACTCCTCGACCGGACTCTTGCCTTGGCGCAACAATTTGAGCTTCCGCTCAGAAGTCGAGGCAATGTCTGGATCGTCATAAATTATTGCCATAGCTTTAAAAAATTAATCTACCGAGGTTAAGGCTAAATCTCCGGTGGGTAGACTGTACGCCCAGGTCTGAGAATCGCCTGATAATAGAGTCTTTATGAACGTGACCCTTTGGGCCATAGTTCCTGAAGAATTAGGTCTCAACTCAAAGTATGATAACACTCTACTCCTAAAATTTCGAAAGTCAGATCTGTGACCGGAAAATTTTTCAGGTACAGGCATACGTATGTCTGTGCTAGGAGGAGATCGCACTTCATCCACAGCCATCTGGAGGGTTTGTATAGACCCAGACAAAGCGTTAATTAATGCCCGGTGACTACCCAGCACTTGGTTGATGTTATCCACCGAAGTGGTAAGTGTGCCCAGATGGCCGGTGAGTGCGTCCATTTGCATTTGCTCTGGCGTTCTGTAACGATCGGTGTAACACAGAGAGGATCTGATTACCGGTGATCTGCAGTATCACCGAGAATACAGATATATACCCGATTATTGATGATCTGCAGTATCACCGATAATCAGATATATCTCTAACCTCTGGACACCAGGTAATATGAGTGTTATGTGCAACAGTAATACTTTGAGGAGAGCACCCGTATACAGGGTGCAAGGCAGGAAGGGGTACTGCCCAGAGAACAGGCTCCTTCCAAAGGCCTGAGGCTCCCCAAGGGGCGGAGTCAGGCTTTCAGTGGGAAGGACCAGAGTGTGAGTGACACTAATGGAGGGATGCCACAAACAGACTGTGAACTATCCCTAGCTGGGGAGATAGTTCTCGGGGTCAGGCAGGCCAGGTCGTCAACACACAGACAGATAAAGTACAGAGACAGGAGACAGATGCGGAATGCTAAGACTAGCAGAGTTTGGCAACAGAGTATCAGATATAGCGAAGTACCTAATCAGAGATCAGAAGAGTGGTCAGGAAAGCAGAAGGTCATAACAAATAATCAACAATGCCTAGACTTGGGTGTGAGCTCCTAGATCAT
>NC_090646.1:681795593-681798093 GCF_040937935.1 Hyperolius riggenbachi
GGCTGTGCAGTGTGGTAGATGTGGTCGGTTGTGCGGTGGTTTGGCATGAACCCAGCTTGGCTTTTGCTGATTACGTCCTGCTGTGTGAGGAAGGAGAGGATCCTTTTATTGATGATGCTGTTAAACAGTTTCCCCAGTGTACTGCTGACACAGATTCCTCTGTAGTTTGCTGGATCGTATCTGTCCCCATTCTTGTAGATGGGTGTTATGAGGCCTTCACTCCAGGCCTGAGGAAAGGAGCCCGCACTCAGGATAAGGTTGAAAAGTCTTGCGAGTGCCCTCATGTATGTCCGGGGGGGCTTGTATTTGATCATCTCTGGCAGGATGCCATCGGTACCGCTAGCCTTCTTACATTTTATCAGCTTTGTTCTTTCTCTTATTTCCTCCATCGTGATTGGTGTATCCAGGGGGTTTTGAAAGTCCTTTGATTGTCTCCTCCATGTCCTTCAGCTTTGCGGCTATTTGTTTCTGTTCCGGGGTTTGGGCATTTTCTGGGATGTCTTTGTAGAGGTCCCTGAAGTAGTGGAGCCAGATGTGGCCATTTTGGATGTGTAGAGGGCTTTTCTTGGGCTTTGTCCCAATGTGGTTCCAGGTCTCCCAGAATGAGTTGTCTTGGAGGGAGTCCTCCAGCTGTTGGAGTTTGTGGGAGATGTGGCTCTGTTTTTTCCGCCTGAGGGTGTCTTTGTATTGTCTCTGTAGGTGGTCATGGGCTTCCCTTAGGTCCTGGTTGTTGGGGTCTCTGTGCTTTTGGTTAGAGGCTGCCCTTAGAGAATTACGTAGAGCCTTGCACTCACTGTCAAACCATTTTTGGGACTGTTTGTTTGTGGATCTATTAAAGGGATACTGTAGGGGGGTCGGGGGAAAATGAGCTGAACTTACCCCGGGGCTTCTAATGGTCCCCCGCAGACATCCTGTGTTGGCGCAGCCACTCCCCAATGCTCCGGCCCCCGCCTCCGGTTCACTTCTGGAATTTCTGACTTTAAAGTCAGAAAACCACTGTGCCTGCGTTGCCGTGTCCTCGCTCCCGCTGATGTCACCAGGAGTGTACTGCGCAGACACAGACCATACTGGGCCTGCGCTGTGCGCTCTTGATGACATCAGCGGGATTGAGGACACGGCAACGCAGGCGCAGTGGTTTTCTGACTTTAAAGTCAGAAATTCCAGAAGTGAACCGGAGGCGGGGCCGGAGCATCGGTGAGCGGCTGCGCGGGCACAGGATGTCTGCGGGGGACCATTAGAAGCCCCGGGTAAGTTCAGCTCATTTTCCCCCGACCCACCCCCCCCCCCCCCCCTACAGTATCCCTTTAAAGTTGGTCTGCTTGAGGCCGGGCGAGTACTGCCATGTTATATAAGATGTTGCTGAAGTCCTTCACTGCATGGTTGACACCTTGTTTGTTTGGTTCATATAGGTTGGTATGAAAGTTTGTCAGCAGTTCTTGGATTTTGGCAGTGTTGGTCATGTTGGTGTATTCGGTGGCAGACTGTTTGGGCCATTTGAGGGGTGGTGGCAGCTCGTAGAGACCAGTCTGGTGAGGTTTGCTGTGCAGTTGGTTTATCGGTGGATTTCAGGTACAGCAAGATTTGGTTGTGGTCTGACAGGTGTGTTTCAGGGGTGACTATGAGGGTATTGATGTTTATGGGGTCTGTGTCTGTGACAGCATAATCTACCACACTGCTGCCTACATGTGAGTTCATAGTAAATCTCCCAAGAGAGTCACCCCTAGTTCGCCCATTCATTATGTATAGGCCAAGGCTCCGGCACAGGTTCAGCAGGGCTTTCCCACTTTTGTTTACTGTCTTGTCATAGCTATTTCTTGCTGTCTGCATTGGTTCCTGGTAGTAGCTCTCTCCTCCAAGTATATATGTGTTTCCCTCAGAGGTCAGATAGTCCTTCTCTGTGCCTGTTCTAGCGTTGAGGTCTCCATAGATGAGCACTCTGCCATGAGACTGGAAGTGGCTGGCTTCTCTTTGTAGGACCTCATAGATGTCAGGTTTGTAGTAAGGGGGACTCTGTTGGGGGGATGTATGCTGCACACAGGTACATGTCAGACTGAGAGGTGAGGATGGAGCTGTTTATTTTGATCCAGATGTGGCTGTCTCCTCGTTTGATTGCTTTGATGTGCTCTGTAAGCTCCTCCTTGTACCAGATTAGTATGCCTCCTGAACGGCGGCCCTGTTTAATGTTCCTGTTTTTCTGGGCAGATATGGAGAATTCCCGGTACCCCCATGGGTACGAAAGATTCATCCTCTGCCCGGGTCCATGTCTCCAGGAGGATTTGGATATCAATGTTTTCAAGTCTCTTTTTAAAGTCTGGATCATTTGTTTTGGATCCAAAAGCTGAGGCGTTCAGCCCTTGGATGTTCCAGCCAGGGCCGGATTTGTACTTTTTACCGCCCAAGGCCAACTATACCGTCTTTATGGTTGCTATCTCTGTGTGCCCCAATGAGAATTCTCCTTACTTTCCATCATTGATGTCACAGACAATAAATATTTTAGTAA
>NC_090646.1:681801486-681926486 GCF_040937935.1 Hyperolius riggenbachi
AATCCGCGTTTGCTCGGTTAGAGCTATTCGAATTTACACAGATATCCGCAATCCGAATCAGAGTTCGGATTTTGGAAAAAGTTCGGATTATCTGGGTAAGTTTGGATACCTGAATATTGGACGAGCACCACTGCATTTCACGCATGCACACAGCACTGCTCCATTCCTAAACAAACCGTTACACTCTGAGGAATTACATGACCTCTGGCGGTTTTACATGCAAGTGAAAAGGACTTTACGCTTCACTCAAAACTCCACAATTCCTGGTCCGGGATAGATTTCTTTTCGGTAAAGTGTGTCTACAAATGGTAAAGGGCTCGATAATTCACAGCATAACATGGTCAGATTACGCCCCACTTCAATTGTACATTGTAACCCACAAATGATAGTCTGGTCTGGGTAGAATGTGACACTTTCTGGTCTTCCTGTGATGATGATTATAGGTGACTACGTGCAGATACAAGGACAGACGGGTCCAGCATTGGTGGGGGGGAATGTGTCACTCATATTGTGTGGTTGGAACAACATAATGTGGTTTCCTCCGTTTGTTGCATTTACAATATAATATAATAAACTTGTATTTGTGGACAGTCTCTTTCCTGCTCTTACAGTCATCACCCTCCTCACATCTCCTGCCTGATACCACGACTGACATGGCCGACCAGAGACTGACCTCCACCGACCAGAGACTCAGCAACATCGCACTGAAGACCATCAAACATGCTGGTAATTATCACTGGAGCAATATTGTTTATATTCCTCAGGATCTGACCTCTTATTGGGTTGTTGGGTGACTGCTGGAAGGAATGAGGCATTATTTTTCTCATCCTAAAGCCTCATCTACACGGTACAATTTTCCATTAGATTGGATCTATTAGACGGATCTGTTAGATCATTTCTAACCGTTCCAATCAGATTGCGTTTGATTTTGCAATAGATTTGGGTACTTATCAAAGCAAAATCTATCGCAAAATTGATCTGAATGAATTTGGACATCTACACATGGTGCAATTTCTTATTAAAACCATCTTATAGATCCATATATCTGATGGAAAATTGTACCATGCAGATGAGGCTTAAAAACATGGTAACTCTTACCAGGCAATCAGAATTAATTATAGATACCATTGGTAGTATTGCCTCACACTCACAAAAGTAGCAAACCCATAATCTTTAACCACTTCCCGACCGCCCCAGCCGATGGGGGCGGCGGCAAAGTCCGGGCCCAAACGACCGCAATACGCCCATCGGCGGGGGTGGCTGCGGGTGTTGCTATGCGGCGATCGTGTCATTCGTGATGCGATCAGCCGCCGGGGACTGGCTCCGCCCCCCGTTCGCTGTAACCCGCCGGCCGTTCGGAAGCGCCGACGGGTTACTAGCACCCGATCGCCGCATGAACGTGGTATAATAGGCTTTGTAATGTATACAAAGCCTATTATACTGGCTGCCTCCTGCCCTGGTGGTCCCAGTGTCCGAGGGACCACCAGGGCAGGCTGCAGCCACCCTAGTCTGCACCCAAGCACACTGATTTCCCCCCCCCTGCCCCCTGATCGCCCACAGCACCCCTCAGACCCCCCCTGCCCACCCCCCAGACCACTGTTTGCACCCAGTCACCCCCCTAATCACACATTAATCACTCCCTGTCGCTATCTGTCAACGCTATTTTTTTTTTAGTCCCTAATCTGCCCCCTACTCCCTCCTGATCACCCCCCACCCCTCAGATTCTCCCCAGACCCCCCCCCCTCCGTGTACTGTATGCATCTATCCCCCCTGATCACCTGTCAATCACCTGTCAATCACCCCCTGTCACTGCCACCCATCAATCAGCCCCTAACCTGCCCCTTGCGGGCAATCTGATCACCCACCCACGCCAATAGATCGCCCGTAGATCCGACATCAGATCACCTCCCAAGTGCAGTGTTTACATCTCTTCTCTCCTCTAAACACCCACTAATTACCCATCAATCACCCATCAATCACCCCCTATCACCACCTGTCACTGTTACCCATCAGATTAGACCCTAATCTGCCCCTTGCGGGCACCCAATCACCCGCCCACACGCTCAGATTGCCCTCAGACCCCCCCTTATCAATTCGCCAGTGCAATATTTACATCTGTGCTTCCCTGTAATAACCCACTGATCACCTGTCAATCACCTATCAATCACCCATCAATCACCCCCTGTCACTGCCACCCATCAATCACCCCCTGTCACTGCCACCCATCAATCAGCCCCTAACCTGCCCCTTGCGGGCAATCTGATCACCCACCCACACCAATAGATCGCCCGCAGATCCGACATCAGATCACCTCCCAAGTGCAGTGTTTACATCTCTTCTTTCCTCTAAACACCCACTAATTACCCATTAATCACCCCCTATCACCACCTGTCACTGTTACCCATCAGATTAGACCCTAATCTGCCCCTTGCGGGCACCCAATCACCCGCCCACACGCTCAGATTGCCCTCAGACCCCCCCTTATCAATTCGCCAGTGCAATATTTACATCGGTTATTCCCTGTAATAACCCACTGATCACCTGTCAATCACCTATCAATCACCCATCAATCACCCCCTGTCACTGCCACCCATCAATCACCCCCTGTCACTGCCACCCATCAATCAGCCCCTAACCTGCCCCTTGTGGGCAATCTGATCACCCACCCACACCAATAGATCGCCCGCAGATCCGACATCAGATCACCTCCCAAGTGCAGTGTTTACATCTCTTCTTTCCTCTAAACACCCACTAATTACCCATTAATCACCCCCTATCACCACCTGTCACTGTTACCCATCAGATTAGACCCTAATCTGCCCCTTGCGGGCACCCAATCACCCGCCCACATGCTCAGATTGCCCTCAGACCCCCCCTTATCAATTCGCCAGTGCAATATTTACATAGGTTATTCCCTGTAATAACCCACTGATCACCTGTCAATCACCTATCAATCACCCATCAATCACCCCCTGTCACTGCCACCCATCAATCACCCCCTGTCACTGCCACCCATCAATCAGCCCCTAACCTGCCCCTTGTGGGCAATCTGATCACCCACCCACACCAATAGATCGCCCGCAGATCCGACATCAGATCACCTCCCAAGTGCAGTGTTTACATCTCTTCTCTCCTCTAAACACCCACTAATTACCCATCAATCACCCCCTATCACCACCTGTCACTGTTACCCATCAGATTAGACCCTAATCTGCCCCTTGCGGGCACCCAATCACCCGCCCACACGCTCAGATTGCCCTCAGACCCCCAGTTATCAATTCGCCAGTGCAATATTTACATCTGTTATTCCCTGTAATAACCCACTGATCACCTATCAATCACCCATCAATCACCCCCTGTCACTGCCACCCATCAATCACCCCCTGTCACTGCCACCCATCAATCAGCCCCTAACCTGCCCCTTGCGGGCAATCTGATCACCCACCCACACCAATAGATCGCCCGCAGATCCGACATCAGATCACCTCCCAAGAGCAGTGTTTACATCTCTTCTCTCCTCTAAACACCCACTAATTACCCATCAATCACCCCCTATCACCACCTGTCACTGTTACCCATCAGATTAGACCCTAATCTGCCCCTTGCGGGCACCAAATCACCCGCCCACACCTCAGAACGCCCTCAGACCCCAGCCCTGATCACCTCGCTAGTGCATTGCTTGCATCTATTTCCCCCCTCTAATCACACCTTGAGACACCCATCAATCACCTCCTGTCACCCCCTAGCACACCTACCCATCAGATCAGGCCCAATACATCCTGTCATCTAAGAGGCCACCCTGCTTATGACCGGTTCCACAAAATTTGCCCCCTCATAGACCACCTGTCATCAAAATTTGCAGATGCTTATACCCCTGAACAGTCATTTTGAGAAATTTGGTTTCCAGACTACTCACAGTTTTGGGCCCGTAAAATGCCAGGGCAGTATAGGAACCCCACAAGTGACCCCATTTTAGAAAGAAGACACCCCAAGGTATTCTGTTAGGTGTATGATGAGTTCATAGAAGATTTTATTTTTTGTCAAAAGTTAGCGGAAATTGGATTTTTATTGTTTTTTTCACAAAGTGTCATTTTTCACTAACTTGTGACAAAAAATAAAATATTCTATAAACTCACCATACCCCTAACGGAATACCTTGGGGTGTCTTCTTTCTAAAATGGGGTCACTTGTGGGGTTCCTATACTGCCCTGGCATTTTAGGGGCCCTAAACCGTGAGGAGTAGTCTAGAAAACAAATGCCTCAAAATGACCTGTGAATAGGACGTTGGGCCCCTTAGCGCACCTAGGCTGCAAAAAAGTGTCACACATGTGGTATCGCCATACTCAAGAGAATTAGTATAATGTGTTTTGTGGTGTATTTTTACACATACCCATGCTGGGTGGGAGAAATCTCTCTGTAAATGGACAATTGTGTGTAAAAAAAAATCAAAAATGTGTCATTTACAGAGATATTTCTCCCACCCAGCATGGTTATATGTAAAAATACACCACAAAACACATTATACTACTTCTTCTGAGTACGGCGATACCACATGTGTGACACTTTTTTGCAGCCTAACTGTGCTAAGGGGCCCAAAGTCCAATGAGTACCTTTAGGATTTCACAGGTCATTTTGAGACATTTGGGTTCAAGACTACTCCTCACGGTTTAGGGCCCCTAAAATGCCAGAGCATCTTTAGGCTTTACAGGGGTGCTTACAATTAGGCACCCCCCAAAATGCCAGGACAGTGAACACACCCCACAAATGACCCCATTTTGGAAAGTAGACACTTCAAGGTATTCAGAGAGGAGCATAGTGAGTCCGTGGCAGATTTCATTTTTTTTTTGTCGCAAGTTAGAAGAAATGGAAACTTTTTTTTTTTTTTTTTTTGTCACAAAGTGTCATTTTCCGCTAACTTGTGACAAAAAATAAAATCTTCTATGAACTCACCATGCCTCTCACTGAATACTTTGGGATGTCTTCTTTCCAAAATGGGGTCATTTGGGGTGTATTTGTACTATCCTGGAATTTTAGCCCCTCATGAAACCTGACAGGTGCGCAGAAAAGTCAGAGATGCTTGAAAATGGGAAAATTCACTTTTGGCACCATAGTTTGTAAACGCTATAACTTTTACCCAATCCAATAAATATACACTGAATGTTTTTTTTTTTTTATCAAAGACATGTAGCAGAATAACTTTCGCGCTCAAATGTATAGGAAATTTTACTTTATTTGAAAAATGTCAGCACAGCAAGTTAAAAAAAGGTCATTTTTTTGACAAAATGTATGTCTTTTTTGATGAATATAATAAAAAGTAAAACTCGCAGCAGCAATCAAATAGCACCAAAAGAAAGCTGTATTAGTGACAAGAAAAGGAGGTAAAATTCATTTAGGTGGTAGGTTGTATGACCGAGCAATAAACCGTGAAAGCTGCAGTGGCCTGAATGGAGAAAAAAGCTCTGGTCCTTAAGGGGCGAAAAGACTGTGGTCCTCAAGTGGTTAAAGGGACACTTAAGTCAAACAAAAAAAATGAGTTTTACTCACCTGTGGCTTCCAATAGCCCCCTGCACCTGTCCGGTGCCCTCGCCGTCTCCCTCCGATCCTCCTGGCCCGGCAGGCAGCCACTTCCTGTTTCGGTGACAGGAGCTGACAGGCTGGGGACGCGAGTGATTCTTCGCGTTCCTGGCCACAATAACGCCATCTATGCTGCTATAACATATATCATATAACATATAGCAGCATAGAGGGTGCTAATGTGTCTGGGAATGCGAAGAATCACTTGCGTCCCCAGCCTGTCAGCTCCTGTCACCGAAACAGGAAGTGGCTGCTGGCGGGGCCAGGAGGATCGGAGGGAGGCGGCGAGGGCACCGGACAGCTGCAGGGGGCTATTGGAAGCCCCAGGTGAGTAAAACTCATTTTTTTTTGTTTGACTTAAGTGTCCCTTTAAGGAGAGTGCAACAGCTGAAAAGAGGGATGACGCCCTCTATGCAGTATTCAATAAAGAAAAGAGCTGGCACATCCAAAGTTAATCTTTATAGGTTCCATGTAAAAATATGGCCAATGTTTCGGAGCCACGTAGGGCCCGTTTGTAGATAGCGATGTGTATTGTCTGGTATCCCAAACAATACACATCGCTATCTACGAGTGTCTAGAGGAGCCTGACTGCCACTTCCTATGTAGAATCTTTTGCACAGCAGCAGACAGATCTTTGACTCCGAGCAAACATTGCCTTGATAAAGGGGTCCAACGTGGCTCCGAAACGTTGGCCATATCGTTTACATGGAACCAATAAGGATTCACTTTGGATGTGCCAGCTCTTTTCTTTGTTCATTATAGATACCCCTGTAGTAGCGTTCAGTTCCCCAATCAAAAGAAGCCTGATATCGTCAATGAGTAATCCTAGTTGTGGATAACACCTCGAAAAAAGATGAACTATATAATAGTGTAGATGGTTTTAAACCACGTTTTATCACCCAAAGGGCCACCTTAAAGGGAATCTGAAGTGAAAATAAAGGGATGATATAATGACTCGTACGTGTAGCACAGCTAAGAAATAGAACATGAGCAGCACAGATAGAAGTCTCATATTGCTTTCCAGTACAAGAAACTTCACTTGTTATCTATGCCAAAGAGCTGCTCTGAGCTTTCCAACTGATTTCGTCAGAGAGCAGTGCTATTTTCTGAAGCACTTTATACATCAAAGAAACAGTGAAAGACAACTTCAGATAAGATTTCACTGCAGGGAAGGTAAAAGTGTCATTAGCTCTGCTCTGTTTCATAGTCTAATATACAGTGTGTAGTGTGTAAACTGCAAATATTAGAGACTGATGCAGTGTTATAAAAAACACTATATAACTAAAAATATGAGACTGTTTTCTTTGCTACTAATGTTCTAAGAACTATTACTATCCCCACTACACATACAATTGATTATCTCATGAGGATTTTTTTCACTTCAGTGTCACTTTGAGCCAATTGGATGGGAGGGGGTTTCCATCACCCTGGGATCTCCAGCTCCCCTCCCCCCTAGTTTGGTCCCCCGCGTACCGCGCTACTGCTGAGTTGGCCTTTAGACAGCACACACCGTCACCTTCCACCTTCTCTCTATAGTAAACTCGGATAAAACGTAGCATAGTGTAAATGCGTTTTATGGTAAAACCTTAGAAGTATTGTGCTTACATGTGAAAAGCATGTCATGGTATATAATCACCACCTCCCTGCTCCGCGGCCGTTGTGTGTGTCAAGCCAGCCTTTACTCTCCTGTACTCGGCGCTGTCTGCTCCTGGCTCAGCTTGCCGCATTGCAATGTTCTCTGTTCGGTGAGAGTGATATAATGACATGCGGCATCCCAATGCATGCAGCACTTTACTGCAAAGTGCGGGTTAACAGTGACAGTGAAGCATACTTTTCATTGATTGTATGCTTCACTGTATGCAACACACCACACATACAGTGGGTTGCAAAAGTATTCGGCCCCCTTGAAGTTTTCTACATTTTGTCACATTACTGCCAAAAATTCATCAATTTTATTGGAATTCCACGTGAAAGACCAATACAAAGTGGTGTACATGTGAGAAGTGGATAGAAAATCATACAGGATTCCAAACATTTTTTACAAATAACTGCAAAGTGGGGTGTGCGTAATTATTCGGCCCCCTGAGTCAATACTTTGTAGAACCACCTTTTGCTGCAATTACAGCTGCCAGTCTTTTAGGGCAGGGGTCCCCAACCTTTTTCGGCCCAGGGACCGGTAACCGTCCAAAATTTTCTCTGGGGCCCGGGGGGGGGGGGGGGGGGGGGGGGGGGGGGTATTCGCGGTGGCACAGCAAGCTCAGTTGCCCCAGTATAGGGAGTCTAGGTACTCTAGATACCCCGGTGCAGCTAGTGTAGTGCCCCAGTATAGCTAGTATAGTGCCCCAGTATAGCTAGTATAGTGCCCCATGTGCCCCAGAATAGCTAATATAGTGCCCAGTGTGCCCCAGGATAGCTAGTATAGTGCCCCAGGATAGCTAGTATAGTGCCCCAGGATAGCTAGTATAGTGCCCCAGGATAGCTAGTATAGTGCCCCAGGATAGCTAGTATAGTGCCCAGTGTGCCCCAGGATAGCTAGTATAGTGCCCAGTGTGCCCCAGGATAGCTAGTATAGTGCCCCAGGATAGCTAGTATAGTGCCCAGTGTGCCCCAGGATAGCTAGTATAGTGCCCAGCGTGCCCCAGGATAGCTAGTATAGTGCCCCAGGATAGCTAGTATAGTGCCCCAGGATAGCTAGTATAGTGCCCCAGGATAGCTAGTATAGTGCCCAGTGTGCCCCAGGATAGCTAGTATAGTGCCCCAGGATAGCTAGTATAGTGCCCAGTGTGCCCCAGGATAGCTAGTATAGTGCCCCAGGATAGCTAGTATAGTGCCCCAGGATAGCTAGTATAGTGCCCAGTGTGCCCCAGGATAGCTAGTATAGTGCCCCAGGATAGCTAGTATAGTGCCCAGTGTGCCCCAGGATAGCTAGTATAGTGCCCCAGGATAGCTAGTATAGTGCCCAGTGTGCCCCAGGATCAGGGCCGGCCCGCTCATGAGGCGGGGTGAAACTTTTGCCTCAGGCGGCAAATTTCCAGGGGCGGCATCCGCCCGTCCGTGCGGGAAGCTGGCCGCCGAGCTGGAGGGGTAGCTGGCAGGACGGGGGTATTGGGCCTAGCGGTGGGGAGGGGGGGTCGGACCCCCCCCCCTCCCTCGCCTGGGTCCCCCATCCTCCGCTCCCGTCCAGCCTTACATAGAAGCAGCCGCTATTTGTAAGAGGCACGGGCGGGGAGGACTCACCTCTTCCTCGATCCAGCGTGCGCTCCACTGACGTCACTTCCTGCAACGGAAATTTTTTTTTTGCCTCAGGCGGCAAAAAGTCTAGGGCCGGCCCTGCCCAGGATAGCTAGTATAGTGCCCCAGGATAGCTAGTATAGTGCCCAGTGTGCCCCGTAGCCGCTCTGAGGAATGCAGCATCTCCTTTTACAGCAGCGCTTCCTGCGCAGCTGCTGTAAGGAGGGAAGAAAGCGGGGCAGCGGTGATCGCCGTTACCATGGAAACCGGCGCTGTCTCGCTTTCTTCCCTCCTTACAGCAGCTGCGCAGGAAGCGCTGCTGTAAAAGGAGATGCTGCATTCCTCAGAGAGGCTATGGGGAATCTGTGACAGGAAGCGGCCGCCAGCTCATAAGGTGACAGGAGCGGCGGCCGTGGGGGGGAGGGGGGCGAGAGGCCAGACCCGCCGCAGCCCAGCTGGCAACTGCCCACGGACCGGCAGTGGGCCGCGGCCCGGTGGTTGGGGACCCCTGTTTTAGGGTATGTCTCTACCAGCTTTGCACATCTAGAGACTGAAATCCTTGCCCATTCTTCTTTGCAAAACAGCTCCAGCTCAGTCAGATTAGATGGACAGCGTTTGTGAACAGCAGTTTTCAGATCTTGCCACAGATTCTCGATTGGATTTAGATCTGGACTTTGACTAGGCCATTCTAACACATGGATATGTTTTGTTTTAAACCATTCCATTGTTGCCCTGGCTTTATGTTTAGGGTCATTGTCCTGCTGGAAGGTGAACCTCTGCCCCAGTCTCAAGTCTTTTGCAGACTCCAAGAGGTTTCCTTCCAAGATATCCCTGTATTTGGCTCCATCCATCTTCCCATCAACTCTGACCAGCTTCCCTGTCCCTGCTGAAAAGATGCACCCCCCGAGCATGATGCTGCCACCACCATATTTGACAGTGGGGATGGTGTGTTCAGAGTGATGTGCAGTGTTAGTTTTCCGCCACACATAGCGTTTTGCATTTTGGCCACAAAGTTCCATTTTGGTCTCATCTGACCAGAGTACCTTCTTCCACATGGTTGCTGTGTCCTCCACATGGCTTGTGACAAACTGCAAATGGGACTTCTTATGCTTTTCTGTTAACAATGGCTTTCTTCTTGCCACTCTTCCATAAAGGCCAACTTTGTACAGTGCATGACTAATAGTTGTCCTATGGACAGAATCTCCCACCTGAGCTGTAGATCTCTGCAGCGCGTCCAGAGTCACCATGGGCCTCTTGACTGCATTTCTGATCAGCGCTCTCCTTGTTCGGCCTGTGAGTTTAGGTACACGGCCTTGTCTTGGTAGGTTTACAGTTGTGCCATACTCCTTCCATTTCTGAATGATCGCTTGAACAGTGCTCCGTGGGATGTTCAAGGCTTTGGAAATCTTTTTGTAGCCTAAGCCTGCTTTAAATTTCTCAATAACTTTATCCCTGACCTGTCTGGTGTGTTCTTCGGTGTTGTTGCTCCCAATATTCTCTTAGACAACCTCTGAGACCCTCACAGAGCAACTTTATTAGTACTGACATTAGATTACACACAGGTGCACTCTATTTAGTCATTAGCACTCATCAGGCAATGTCTATGGGCAACTGACTGCACTCAGACCAAAGGGGGCTGAATAATTACGCACACACCACTTTGCAGTTATTGATTTGTAAAAAATGTTTGGAATCATGTATAATTTTCGTTCCCCTTCTTATGTGTACACCACTTTGTATTGGTCTTTCACCTGGAATTCCAATAAAATTGATTCATGTTTGTGGCAGTAATGTGACAAAATGTGGAAAACTTCAAGGAGGCCGAATACTTTTGCAACCCACTGTATTGGGCTTGATTCACTAAATTGTGATATGACCAATAGCACACCTTATCAAAGAGATCACATCTTATCAAAGATATCGCACCTTATCAAAGATATCGCACCTTAGGCTTGATTAACTAAACCATGATAACTCATAGCACGGCCGCGCTAGCGTTTTTGCGCTAGAATGAGCAAGGTTTTGAATGAATGAAAGATTACAATATTTTTAATTTTCCTGCAAGGAGGATGTTAAAATTCTAGCATTTTATTTATGCAGGAAAAACTGCCATATGTGTATGTTTTAAGTTTTAATGTTCTATGCAAAATTTCATTGTAAACTGTAAATTTAGAGTACTTTTTAAAATATTGCTCTGTGACATCTCAGCATATTCCAGACAGTGGAACTCATAATTATTATATTATTTTGGTTACAGAAGCCAAAACATTTTTGTCTGTTACAAGAATCTTTCAAATGTCAAGGTTATATGTGCAGACAGAAAAGCAAGTTTTAAAAGTCACATTACTGCAGCAATCATATGTATATTTGCTCAGTTATTACATATAAATATTAATAATCAATGGAGTCCTTCAAAAGAAAGGAATAATTGTTGTTAAACCTATAATTACATATAATAGAATCTATTAATTTGGATTACATTTAATGCTGGATTCTGTCAGTGATAGTTAGAGAAAGTAAAACAGCTAGAAGATTGCTGACATGTACTACAAGGCTGTTACAGCCAGCAAGAAAAGATAACATTTCCCAGCCAGAGAAAGTCAAAATATGAAAAGTATAAACATTGCAATAGGTTTGAACATTGATAGCTGATAACATATGCTATGTTTTGGGAAAAGGCCTCATAAGAAATAAAACAATAAGGGGTTTTCCCAATTATTTAAAAATTATGAAATGGTGACCTCTGTCGGTGGAATTATTACATTTATCTATTCATAATGAAAGTCAAATAAATAGAACATGAATTTATATTATTAAGTTTTATTATGCAATTATATCTTATTTGATTAATTGTTTTAAGAAGAATTATATATTAAGCTTTATATTTAAATGAGTATATAAGAATGTTTCAATAAGCCCTAAATTGCTGAAGACCCTCACAGGTCTGTGTACAGTGTCATTCTGAATAATCTTATTTCTGGGAAAGAACAGACACATTCCAAACTAATTAGCAGAAGGGGACATTATCAGAAATGCATCATGAATGACATTGTTTAGTCCCAATGTCTGGGGCAAAAAAGTCAACCAGCAGACAAGATGGCTGGTGACGTCCATTTTTAATCAACTGCATCAGAAATGACCTAATCAGAATTTATAAACAATAATATTATGATTTAGGTATTCAAAACATGATAAAGCATTGACGCATGGAAGCTTTAGCCAATCAAAACCTGGGATTCAGGGAAATTCCAGATTAGGCAGCCATATTGCTTCCTATCCCTATAAAAGTAGGAGCTGACAGCTCATGGTTTGCAGAAGCCCAACAATCTCCTGAGAAGACACATGAGGCAGAAGCTACCTTCCCACACGTGGTTCTAGATGCTGAAGAGATGACAGAGAAGGGGTAATATGCTTAATATTCTGGTGATTTACTTTATTAATTTTTCAGCATTAAGTTTTGTTAAGATGTTAGCAAGAAGTTTTTTTTGAAGTTATTTTTTATGCTATTTCTTGAAGAAGATTACTACAAGTTTTACACAGCTACTATATACACAGCTATTGATACAGATGAGACTACTTTTGATCTTATTCTACATAACACAACTGTTATATTCTTTTTTGAATGTACTTAGAAGATGGATGATCACTTGGCTATAAAGCCTTGATAAGATGGAATACTGTTATAAGGAAACACTACTTGGAACTGTTCATATTTTGTATATATGCTGTATGATAAGCAAATACAATTTTTATATAAAATCCTATACTGAGTGCTCTGATTCATTTCAAGGTATACCGTCAATCTATAATTACTGTTATAGAGGGTTCAGACCTCGCTATGCCAGAATTTTATATGATAGCAATGCTTTAAAGGCTGGTGTAAGAAAACGCGGACGAGCCGCCGCCATGAGCCAGCGGCAGGCGGCTCTTTCCGCGCACGGTGTTGCCACACACGGAGAGGCAGCCGTCTCCTCTCAGCATGAGGCGGCTGTCTCCGTGCAAGGACCCATGGAGCGCGGAGAAACCGCCGCGTTGGATGCGGCGGTTAGCGCGCATACCACCGCTGCGGAGACACCACAGAGCGGGGCTGCTGTGGCTGGGACTCGTAGTCCCTCTGCTGTTAGAGTGACGCGCGTGCGCGCACTCAAGCAGAAGATTTATGGCACCCAGGAAGGAGTCAGCTGACCAGGCGGGTCAGCTGACTCTAGCTCCACTCGTCATTGGTCCAGCACTTAGGGAGATGCTGGGGGGACACCTGGATATATATACTACTGCCTGGTCATTCCTTTGGTGTCTGGCGTTGCGATCACATACGTGGGAGCACCCAGATCCGTAGTCAGATCCGCAAGTGTGCCGGGACCAGCTGGAGCTGTAATCCTACACTTAGCTAGATTTGTTGATAGCTAAAGTACTAGTTTGACTGTGATTATCTGTTATGACCTATTTGCCTGCCTGACCATCCACCTGAAACTCTGATCTTGTACCTCGATATTTCCGATTCTCTGTTGCCGAACCCCGCCTGTACTTAGACTCCGCCTCTGCCTTCTGATCTCGTACCTCGATATTTCTGATACCCTGTTGCCGAACCCTGCTTGTATTTAGACTCCGCCTCTGCCTCCTGATCTTGTACTTTCTCTGTCTGTGTGTGTACGACCTGGCTTGTCCGACCTCGAGAACCGACCTCACTATTGGAGGCGGTTCCCCGTCCTGTCAGTGGCACCTTCTCCTGAGTGTCATTTTCAGACAATCCTTCCTACTGTCAGTCTGACTCCTCCCGTCTTGGAGAGCTCAGGTCTGCGGAAGGAATCTGCGGAGTACTTCTGACTGCGCTGTGGCTTGTCCTATAAGTGTTACTGTTACACCAAAACACTACACTCTACTCAGGTGAACAGAGGTTAGCTAGTATATCGGATTATCGGTGATACTGCAGATCACTTATAATCTGGTATACTTCTGCATTCCCAGTGATACTGCAGATCACCGGTAATCAGACCTCTCTGTGCTTCACCGATCGTTACAGAACGCCAGACCAAAAAACAGATGGAATCACGTGCTGATCCTCTGACTGTGCTTGCCACTTCGGTGGACAGTATCCATCAAGCACTGGGCCAGCACAAAGCCTTAATCGATGCCCTATCAGGCTCTGTGCGAACCCTCCAGACGTCAGTTGATTCAGTGCGATCCCCTCCTAGTAATGACATACGTATGCCTGTACCTGATACATTTTCCGGCCACAAGTCTGACTTCCGGAATTTCAAGAGTAGAGTATTATCGTATTTCGAGTTGAGACCCCGATCCTCGGGGACTGAGACCCCACGGGTCACTTTTATTAAAACTTTGCTGACTGGTGACTCCCAGTCCTGGGCATACAACCTACCCCCTACCGATACAGCTCTGACCTCGGTAGAGGAATTCTTTAAGGCCATGGCCGTAATTTACGACGATCCTGACCTTGCTGCGTCCTCTGAGCGGAAGCTCAAACTTTTGCGGCAAGGCAGAGGCTCGGTCGAGGATTATGCGGCAGAATTCCGTAGGTGGTCAGTCACCGCCAGATTCGACAACTTTGCCCTGATGGATTACTTCCTGTCTGGGTTGTCGGAGGAGGTCTCCGACCTAATGTTAACCGTACCCGAGCCCAAGACAGTAGATGAGGCCATATCATCGGCCATTCGAGTTGATTGTAGGCTACGCCATCAAAGGCAGACTAGGGGCAGTCACCGTGTCAGGGTGACATCTTACGCGGCACCGTCCGCTACACCCCTAGTAGCACCATCTCCGCCTGTCTCACCCTCTCCGGCCTTGCCTCCGCCCGAACCAATGCAGATTGGTCGATCGAAACTGACCCAGGTGGAGCGAAGGCGGAGAATGACGGAACAGCTGTGCCTGTACTGTGCAGCAGCAGGGCATAGGCTGCGAAACTGCCCTAACAGGTCGGGAAACGAGTTTGCCTAGGAGTAGTGGGGGGTGACACCCTGGGCACACAATTTTCACCCCTTAAAGAAAGAAAATTGCTTCTCCCTTGTACTGTTACATGGGATGATAAGTCTGTAGCCACTGAAGCTTTTATTGACTCATGAACTTCGAATTCGCTCAGGAGTTGGGTCTACCACTCACTCCCGTGAGACCCCCCATTCAGGTCACGGCAGTGGACGATTCCCCTCTGCAACGGAATCATGCCCTGTCACAGACTCCGCTGGTGAAGCTCACCGTAGGGGTATTGCATGGGGAACAGTTACAATTTTTTGTCTTACACATGTCAACCTCCACTATTATCCTAGGCATGCCGTGGTTACAAATCCATTCACCGCAAATAGATTGGGCCACGGGTCAGTTAACCACCTGGTCACCTCATTGTTTTCAACAGTGTTTGGGGAAGTTAACATTGGGGCAAACCAGAGTTCAGGGGGGAGGTGTACCAGACCAGTATTCTGAATATTCTGATGTATTCTGCCCCAAAGCAGTCGATAAATTGCCTCCACATCGTCCTTTCGACTGTCCCATTGATCTCCGTTCTGGTTGTGTACCCCCCCCCCCCCCCCCGGGGTCATTTGTACAATTTGTCGGGGCCCGAAAAATTGGCTATGCAGGAGTACATCAGGGAAAATCTGGCCAAGGGTTTCATTCGCCCGTCCCGGTCGCCTGCTGGGGCAGGCTTCTTTTTTGTAAAAAAGAAAGACGGAGGCCTGCGGCCCTGCATCGATTACCGCGGTCTTAACAAGATTACAGTAAAGAATCGCTATCCGCTACCCTTGATAGACGATTTGTTCACACAGATCACTAACGCCAAAATCTTTTCTAAGCTGGATTTGCGGGGCGCGTACAACCTGGTACGCATAAGAAAGGGCCTTTAATACACTGGACGGGCATTACGAGTACCTGGTAATGCCCTTCGGGCTATGTAATGCCCCGGCCGTTTTCCAGGAACTCATCAACGAGGTCTTCAGAGAGGTGTTGGGGAAATTTGTTCTAGTCTACCTAGACGATATCCTTATCTTCTCCAACAACCTTTCTGAACATAGGACCCATGTGAGGTTCGTGTTGAACAGACTAAGGCAGAACCTTCTGTACGCCAAGCTAGAAAAGTGTATTTTTGAGGTAACGTCTGTCGCTTTCCTGGGGTATATAATTTCCACCACGGGCCTGTCTATGGATCCTGCCAAGGTCTCCGCTGTTCTGGAGTGGCCTCAGCCGGTTGGGTTGAAGTCCCTTCAGCGGTTTCTTGGCTTCGCCAACTATTATAGGAGGTTCATAAAGGGGTATTCTATGGTCATTTCTCCCCTTACCAGTCTCACCAAGAAAGGGGCAGATACCACTCACTGGTCTCCTGAGGCGTTACAGGCTTTTGCCACCCTGAAGGGCCTATTTTGTTCTGCACCCATCCTCAGACATGTGGATACGTCTTTTCCGTTTATTGTTGAGGTGGATGCTTCGGAGGTCGGGGTGGGGGCTGTGCTGTTTCAGCGATCTGGCTTGCAGGGTAGAATGCACCCGTGTGCTTACTTCTCCCGTAGGTTCTCCCCTGCGGAGAAGAACTACGATATTGGCAACAGAGAGCTCCTAGCCATTAAATTGGCTTTCGAGGAGTGGCGACATTGGTTAGAGGGAGCTGAGCATACGGTCTACACTGACCACAAGAACTTAGAGTACATCGAGGGGGCTAAGAGGCTGAGTCCTCGTCAAGCTCGATGGTCGTTATTTTTCTCTAGGTTCTCTTTCATTATTACGTACACCCCGGGTTGCAAGAATGTCAAGGCGGATGCTTTATCCAGGTGCTTCGAGTCAGAGACAGCACAGCCCTCCGTTCCAGAGACTATCATTCCCCAGAGGTTGGTACTGGCCGCAACCGAGACTTGGGAGGATTGGAAGGAAACTTTAATTCCTTTTCAACAGGACATCCCGGAAGGGAAGCCCGCAGGGGTGTTGTTTGTCCCGTTACCATTCCGTCTCCAGGTCTTGGAGATGGTCCACTCTCATAAGAATGCGGGACATCCTGGGGCGTCTAGAATGCAGGATCTCGTGGCCAGGTGTGCGTGGTGGCCCTCGCTAGCAGCGGACTGCAAAGAGTTTGTCAGGGAATGTGCGGTGTGAGCAAAAAGCAAGCCCTCCCGCCTGGCATCTGTAGGTACAATGCAGCCTTTGCCCACCCCGAGTGAACCATGGACTCACTTGTCCATGGATTTTGTGGGTGAGCTTCCTAGGTCTGAAGGCATGTCGGTCATCTGGGTAGTAGTCGACCGGTTCAGTAAAATGGCCCATTTCGTGCCCCTAAAGGGACTCCCCTCGGCCCAGGAACTGGCCAATCTATTTATCACCCATGTCTTCCGACTGCATGGCATTCCTGAAGACATAGTATCCGATCGGGGAGTCCAGTTTGTTTCTAAATTTTGGAGGGCATTCTGTCACCAAATGGGCATGAAACTGTAATTTTCCTCGGGCTACCACCCACAGACAAATGGCCAGACTGAGATGGTCAACCAATCGTTAGAGCAATTTTTGAGATGTTATGTTGCCGAGGCGCAGAGTGATTGGGTTAAATTTTTACCTTATGCAGAATTTGCCCACAACAACTTAAAGAGTTCTTCCTCTGTCCATTTCAGGTAGTAACCGGTAAACTACCTAAATTCTCTCCGTTGCCGATTGCGTCCACTCCATTTCCAGCCTTGGAGGCTTGGCAAAGGTCTTTTAAGGACATGTGGTGGACCATTAAGAATAATCTGGTAAAAGCATTTCAGAGTCAGAAAGGTCAAGCTGACAAAAGACGCTTGTTAGAGTGGAGATTTCAACCAGGAGACTTGGTTTGGGTGTCAACCCGCCACTTGACCTTGAGACAGCTTTCAGCCAAGTTAGGGCCCAGATTCGTGGGTCCATTCCGGATAGCAAGAAAAATCAACAATGTCACATATGTCGTTGATCTTCCTGCTAGCATGCGTGGTGTGAGGTCCTTTCATGTATCCCTACTCAAACCTGCAGTACATGTGGGTCTCACTCCTCCTCCTCCTGTAATAATTGATGATCAACCAGAATATGAAGTCGAGAAGATTTTAGATTCTCGGGTGGTACAAAATTCTACACAGTATCTGGTACATTGGAAAGGGTATGGCATTGAAGAGAGGCAATGGGTACCGGGGAACCGTATGCATGCGGATGAGTTAGTGAGGGAGTTTCATGCTTTACATCCAGAAAAGCCTGGAAGGAGCTGTCCGGAGTCCACTCTTCAGGGGGGGGGGGGTACTGTAAGAAAACGCGGAAGAGCCGCCGCCATGAGCCAGCGGCAGGCGGCTCTTTCCGCGCACGGTGTTGCCACACACGGAGAGGCAGCCGCCTCCTCTCAGCATGAGGCGGCTGTCTCCGTGCAAGGACCCATGGAGCGCGGAGAAACCGCCGCGTTGGACGCGGCGGTTAGCGCGCATACCCCCGCTGCGGAGACACCGCAGAGCGGGGCTGCTGTGGCTGGGACTCGTAGTCCCTCTGCTGTTAGAGTGACGCGCGCATTTAAGCAGAAGATTTATGGCACCCAGGAAGGAGTCAGCTGACCAGGCGGGTCAGCTGACTCTAGCTCCACTCGTCATTGGTCCAGCACTTAGGGAGATGCTGGGGGGACACCTGGATATATATACTACTGCCTGGTCATTCCTTTGGTGTCTGGCGTTGCGATCACATACGTGGGAGCACCCAGATCCGTAGTCAGATCCGCAAGTGTGCCGGGACCAGCTGGAGCTGTAATCCTACACTTAGCTAGATTTGTTGATAGCTAAAGTACTAGTTTGTCTGTGATTATCTGTTATGACCTATTTGCCTGCCTGACCATCCACCTGAAACTCTGATCTTGTACCTCGATATTTCCGATACTCTGTTGCCGAACCCCGCCTGTACTTAGACTCCGCCTCTGCCTTCTGATCTCGTACCTCGATATTTCTGATACCCTGTTGCCGAACCCTGCTTGTATTTAGACTCCGCCTCTGCCTCCTGATCTTGTACTTTCTCTGTCTGTGTGTGTACGACCTGGCTTGTCCGACCTCGAGAACCGACCTCACTATTGGAGGCGGTTCCCCGTCCTGTCAGTGGCACCTTCTCCTGAGTGTCATTTTCAGACAATCCTTCCTACTGTCAGTCTGACTCCTCTTGGAGAGCTCAGGTCTGCGGAAGGAATCTGCGGAGTACTTCTGACTGCGCTGTGGCTTGTCCTATAAGTGTTACTGTTACACCAAAACACTACACTCTACTCAGGTGAACAGAGGTTAGCTAGTATATCGGATTATCGGTGATACTGCAGATCACTTATAATCTGGTATACATCTGTATTCCCAGTGATACTGCAGATCACCGGTAATCAGACCTCTCTGTGCTTCACCGATCGTTACAGCTGGTCCTTTACTGAGTTAGCAATCATGAAAAAGGCAAGAACCGCTCAGATTTTTGACACTCCTACACTGCGCCCTGAGGCTGGAGCCTCTCTCGCCTCTTCCTCGGCCTAGCCCTGTAAAGTATTATGGTGTTTGATGTTATTGGGAGGGAAGAGGGTGATAGGAGTGATAGCTGAGTGAGCTGTGTGCCCCTTTCTACACTGCACCCTGGGGCTGGAGCCTCTCTCGCCTCTGCCTCGGCCTGGCACTCCCTCCTACACTGCGTCCTGAGGCTGGAGCCTCTCTCGCCTCTGTCTCGGCCTGGCACTCCCTCCTACACTGCGCCCTGAGGCTGGAGCCTCTCTCGCCTCTACCTCAGCCCGGCCCGGCCGTGGTTTATAATAATAAAAAAAAATACTAAAAAAACCATGCAACTTACTGGTAGGAAAAAGGCCTTTCTCTTGATAAAAATAAAAATAAATAAATTACGATTTGATGGAGAGATGCAGAGTTTTGCTGCTTTTACATTTGAAGAAACTTGACCCAAGGGAGAGACAAGAGATGTGTTCCTGATGTTAGCTCCTGCCAAGGGGTTATTATAGTATAAAATATATTCAAGTACTTCAAAATGTTTTTTCAGTTGGTAATGTACCTCGAATGAGGTGACTGTGTTTAAATAAAAGAATACCTTAGCGCTATTATTCAAAAAAGGTGCCTAATATGTGTATGGGGAGCTGTGAGATCCTTACTGCACCTCCTGTGCCCCGGAATCACCCTCTGCTCTCTGCTAATAATCCAATTCCGCCTCTTCCTGGTCATCGCAGTCGGTGACCTCCGAACTGGACATACTACACTGTGCATGTGCATTATGTCCACAAGGGCAGCTTGCGAACACGCAAACACGCTTATGTCATATGGCGTTGCCGGGAGCGTGGCCACAAGGCGCCCTAGCGGGCATACTGTACATGCGCAGCGTAGTATTCAGGGTCAGAGGTCACCGACTGTGCCGCCCAGGAAGAGGAGGAATTAGATTATTACCGGAGAGAAGGGGGGGGGGGGGTAACGCCGGGGCACGGGAGGTGTGGTACGGATGCCACAGCTCCCCTTATACATATTAGACATCCATTTGAATAATAGCGCTAAGGTATCCTTTAAGTAGCAAGGAATTTATAGTCATCCATAGATTTGAATTCTGTCTAGAAGGTGCACTTTTCCAGTGCCTTGGGATCAGGGAGTGAATTGTGTTGATCATAGACTATGTAGGCCTAAGGATTTGTACATTTTGAGAAAAAGTCATTGTCTTATGTCTGTGCTTTGGATTGGCCAATTAAGTATTTCCCACCAGTATTTCTCTATTTTAGAGCATTCTTACCTTTTTTCCATCTCAGGCACATTCTGGGATTGATATGAGAGCATACATGGTTATTATACAATAACATTTGTAAATTACTTTTCTCCCGTAGGGCTCACATCGCATAGATATGTCTCTGATCTATACAGGATTGCCGGCTGGACTGGGTTACAGAGGACTAAACACGTGGCTTTTCAGTTTGGACTTAACACAAACCAGAGCTGTGGAAAAACCAAGAATTGATACTTGCCCAGGGCTTCTTCCAGCCCCATAAACACATCCCTCCCCATCCTCCTGCAGTCTGCCCATCAGCCGTAAAGGTGATCGGCGATCCCCGGCCTCTGATCGGCCGGGGATCGCCGGCATCTGATAGGCTGAAGCCTATCAGAGGCGGTACAGGATGGATCGCTGTCCTGTACCGCCTATTTTGAGGAGGAGAGGGAGGGAAGGAGAGGGAATAGCGCTGCGGAGTGGGGCTTTAAGGAGCCCCCCCGCTAGGCACAGCAAGCTGGCGGCGATCAGACCCCCCCAGCAGGACATACCCCTAGTGGGGAAAAAAGGGGGGAAGTCTGATCGCCCTGCGTGCCACACGATCTGTGCTGGGGGCTGAAGAATGCACCCAGCACAGATCACTGAAAATTCCCGTGGTCCTTAA
The DNA here is from genome assembly GCF_040937935.1 of Hyperolius riggenbachi. Classification (NCBI taxonomy): domain Eukaryota; kingdom Metazoa; phylum Chordata; class Amphibia; order Anura; family Hyperoliidae; genus Hyperolius; species Hyperolius riggenbachi. The sequence continues at coordinate 681,822,641 of NC_090646.1, forward strand.
AGGGAAGGTTCAGGGACGCTGTGAAAAAAACAAAAATCCAAATCCACTTACCTGGGGCTTCCTGCAGCCTGTGGCAGGCAGGAGGTGCCCTCGTCGCCGCTCCGCAGGCTCCCGGTCTCCTCCGGTGGTGGTAGTTCTGAGCCTGCACAGTACAGCCCGGAGGACGTCTGATGACGTCAGCGCGCACCAGTGAGCCGCACATTGGAGCGCAGAAGAGCCCGACCTGGCAGCCGGCCTGGCCAGGTCGGGCGCGCCACCGGAGGAGACCGGGAGCCTGCGGAGCCGCGACAAGGGCACCTCCTGCCTGCCACGGGCTGGAGGAAGCCCCAGGTAAGTGGATTTGGATTTTTATTTTTTTCACAGCATCCCTGAACCTTCCCTTTAAGTGGTTAAATGCTTCCAGGGATGGAGATGTCCTGATTGTGTGTGGTAGGGAGTTACAAAGTGTAGGGGCAGCATGACAGAAGTCTCTGTCTCCAAAGGTTTTGATGTGGACTCTGGGGGTGACCAGATTTGTGATTCAAATTGATAGAATCAGTGTGTCCTGTGGATAGTTTATATGAGGGAAGTCAGCTATATAATGGGATGCAAAGAGATGAAAACAACTTAATGCAATCCTCTCTATGTGCTTCCAAGCTCTCCAGACATTCATATTATATTACATTATACTGTTCTCTTACGATCTATCTCCATTACCAGTTTTAACATTTTGTGTGTCTATACGGTGATGTTTTTGCCTCCCCCCATTGTTGTAATTATTACTTTTTGTAATTGTATTTGTTCTTGCATCTTTAAGACAGGTGAGCCGCCCAGTGTAGGTGTCCCTCACCTGCCTATAAATTTAGACTTTGATCATTTGGTGTTTAAGCTATGACTAAGCAGCCACGCTAAGCTCCAATGCGAGTACGCTTGTAGTAGCTGCTGTTCATGTCTGCGCAATAAATGTCGGACATACAGTGGTGTGAAAAACTATTTGCCCCCTTCCTGATTTCTTATTCTTTTGCATGTTTGTCACACTTAAATGTTTCTGCTCATCAAAAACTGTTAACTATTAGTCAAAGATAACCTAATTGAACACAAAATGCAGTTTTAAATGATGGTTTTTATTATTTAGTGAGAAAAAAAAACTCCAAATCTACATGGCCCTGTGTGAAAAAGTGATTGCCCCCCTTGTTAAAAAATAACTTAACTGTGGTTTATTACACCTGAGTTCAATTTCTGTAGTCACCCCCAGGCCTGATTATTGCCACACCTGTTTCAATCAAGAAATAACTTAAATAGGAGCTATCTGACACAGAGAAGTAGACCAAAAGCACCGCAAAAGCTAGACATCATGCCAAGATCCAAAGAAATTCAGGAACAAATGAGAACAAAAGTACTGTAATTGAGATCTATCAGTCTGGTAAAGGTTATAAAGCCATTTCTAAAGCTTTGGGACTCCAGCGAACCACAGTGAGAGCCATTATCCACAAATGGCAAAACATGGAACAGTGATGAACCTTAAAGCGGAATATAACCCTGCATTTCAACTTTGCTCTAAAACATTATTTACAGTATATTATATGCAACCAGCATTTTTTTTTTTTACTAGACCAGCATTGGAAGGGTTACACAGGGCTTTAAAGTCCCTAGAGATTTCTGCAGCTGCATCCGAACTTCAGTTAGATACTTTTTGTTTACAAATATGTATCTTTTAAGTGTTTATTGTGACTCATCTCTCTCACTGAGAAGGAGCTTGGAGGACAGCCAAAGAGTGTGTAACTGTTTATCAATAGATACATCTAACTAAATAGAATGTAACTATCTGAACGTCTGCACGGAACTTAAAACCTCTGTGTTTAACCCTTCCAATGCTGGTCTAGTAAAAAAAAAATGCTTTTTGCATATAATATGCTGTAAATAATGTTTTAGAGCAAAGTTGAAATGCAGGGTTATATTCCGCTTTAACAGGAGTAGCCGGCCGACCAAAATTACCCCAAGAGCGCAGAGAAAACTCATCCGAGAGGGCACAAAAGACCCCAGGACAACATCTAAAGAACTGCAGGCCTCGCTTGCCTCAATTAAGGTCAGTGTTCACGACTCCACCATAAGAAAGAGACTGGGCAAAAACGGCCTGCATGGAAGATATCCAAGGGGCAAACCACTTTTAAGCAAAAAGAACATTAAGGCTCGTCTCAATTTTGCTAAAAAAACATCTCAATGATTGCCAAGACTTTTGGGAAAATACCTTGTGGACCGACGAGACAAAAGTTGAACTTTTTGGAAGCTGCGTGTCCCGTTACATCTGGCGTAGAAGTAACACAGCATTTTAGCAAAAGAACATCATACCAACAGTAAAATATGGTGGTGGTAGTGTGATGGTCTGGGGTTGTTTTGCTGCTTCAGGACCTGGAAGGCATGCTGTGATAGATGGAACCATGAATTCTACTGTCTGCCAAAAAATCCTGAAGGAGAATGTCCGGCCATCTGTTCGTCAACTCAAGCTCAAGCGATCTTGGGTGCTGCAGCAGGACAATGACCCAAAACACACCAGCAAATTCACCTCTGAATGGCTGAAGAAAAACAAAATGAAGACTTTGGAGTGGCCTAGTCAAAGTCCTGACCTGAATCCTATTGAGATGTTGTGGCATGACCTTAAAAAGGCGGTTCATGCTAGAAAACCCTCAAATAAAGCTGAATTACAACAATTCTGCAAAGATGAGTGGGCCAAAATTCCTCTAGAGCGCTGTAAAAGACTCATTGCAAGTTATCGCAAACGCTTGATTGCAGTTATTGCTGCTAAGGGTGGCCCAACCAGTTATTAGGTTCAGGGGGCAATTTCTTTTTCACATAGGGCCATGTAGGTTTTTTTCTCACTAAATAATAAAAAAACATCATTTAAAACTGCATTTTGTGTTCAATTATGTTATCTTTGACTAATAATTAACGTTTTTGATGAGCAGAAACATTTAAGTGTGACAAACATGCAAAAGAATAAGAAATCAGGAAGGGGGCAAATAGTTTTTCACACCACTGTATTAACATATACAGTGAAGCGGAGTTTCTTTGATATTTCTTTGTTGGACCCCTTCCAGTCTGGCTTCCGATCTCACCATTCCACTGAAACAGTCCTCACTGAGGGCTTCTTCACTATGCAGGCGTTTTTGTTATTTTTTAAGATTCAAAATCGCCCCGAAAGCGCTTACACAATGATTCTCTATGAGACAGTTCACATCTAAGCGGTTAGTTTCCGATCCGTTTAGATAAGCGGTGCTTGAGCCACTTTTGAGGCGATTCCGCCTCAATAGAAGGTATAGGAAAAACGCAAAACGCTCACAAAATCGCTTTGTGGAGCGATAGCGTTCACATTTTTAATACTTTGTAGTTATTCTTTTCCGGATCAAAGAGTTCACTTCCTGACTTGCATCAGGAAATGAATTACCAAAACGCTCAAGAAAACCGCTTACCACAAAAAAGAATCGCCAACCAAGCGTCGGGAATCGGAAAGCGAAACGCCTCAAAATAAGCCCACTGCGGACGGACACGTGAACTGAACGCAATGTGAACAAGGCCTAAAGGTGCAAATGACCTCCTCATTGCAAAATCCAAAGACCCAGTCTCTGTACTGATACGCCTCGACCTTTCTCTGCCTTTGACACTGTTGATCATTCTCTGCTACCCCAGACACTCTCATCACTAGATGTGAAGGGCCTAGCAAACAAATACAGTGTGTGTGTGTGTGTGTGTGTGTGTGTGTGTGTGTGTGTGTGTGTGTGTGTGTGTGTGTGTGTGTGTGTGTGTGTGTGTGTGTGTGTGTGTGTGTGTGTGTGTGTGTGTGTGTGTGTGTGTGTGTGTGTGTGTGTGTGTGTGTGTGTGTGTGTGTATATATATATATATATATATATATATATATATATATATATATATATATATATATATATATATATATATATATATATATATATATATATATATATATATATATATATATATAAGAAGTTTTCCACATTTTGTCACATTACTGCCACAAACATGAATCAATTTTATTGGATTTCCACGTGAAAGACCAATACAAAGTGGTGTACACATGAGAAGTGGAACGGAAATCATACATAATTCCAAACATTTTTTACAAATCAATTACTGCAAAGTGGGGTGTGCGTAATTATTCGTCCCCCTGAGTCAATACTTTGTAGACCCACCTTTTGCTGCAATTACAGCTGCCAGTCTTTTAGGGTATGTCTCTACCAGCTTTCCACATCTAGAGACTGAAATCCTTGCCCATTCTTCTTTGCAAAACAGCTCCAGCTCAGTCAGATTAGATGGACAGCGTATGTGAACAGCAGTTTTCAGATCTTGCCACAGATTCTCGATTGGATTTAGATCTGGACTTTGACTGGGCCATTCTAACACATAGATATGTTTTGTTTTAAACCAATCCATTGTTGCCCTGGTTTTATGTTTAGGGTCATTGTCCTGCTGGAAGGTGAACCTCTGCCCCAGTCTCAGTGTTTTGCAGACTCCAAGAGGTTGTCTTCCAAGATTGTCCTGTATTTGGCTCCATCCATCTTCCCATCAACTCTGACCAGCTTCCCTGTCCCTGCTGAAGAGAAGCACCCCCAGAGCATGATGCTGCCACTACCATATTTGACAGTGGGGATGGTGTGTTCAGAGTGATGTGCAGTGTTAGTTTTCCGCCACGCATAGCGTTTTGCATTTTGGCCAAAAAGTTCCATTTTGGTCTCATCTGACCAGAGCACCTTCTTCCACATGGTTGCTGTGTCCCCTACATGACTTGTGCAAACGGGACTTCTCATGCTTTCTGTTAACAATGCCTTTCTTCTTGCCACTCTTCCATAAAGGCCAACTTTGTACAGTGCATGACTAATAGTTGTCCTATGGACAGATTCCCCCACCTGAGCTGTAGATCTCTGCAGCTCGTCCAGAGTCACCATGGGCCTCTTGACTGCATTTCTGATCAGCGCACTCCTTGTTCGGCCTGTGAGTTTAGGTGGACGGCCTTGTCTTGGTAGGTTTACAGTTGTGCCATACTCCTTCCATTTCTGATTGATCGCTTGAACAATGCTCCGTGGGATGTTCAAGGCTTTGGAAATATTTTTGTAGCCTAAGCCTGCTTTGAATTTCTCAATAACTTGATCCCTGACCTGTCTTGTGTGTTCTTTGGACTTCACGGTGTTGTTGCTCCCAATATTCTCTTAGACAACCTCTGAGGCCATCACAGAGCAGCTGTATTTGTACTGACATTAGATTACACACAGGTGCACTCTATTTAGTCATTAGCACTCATCAGGCAATGTCTATAGGCAGCTGACTGCACTCAGATCAAAGGGGGCCGAATAATTACGCACACCCCACTTTGCAGTTATTTGTAAAAAATGTTTGGAATCATGTATGATTTCCGTTCCACTTCTAAGTTCTCACATGTACACCACTTTGTGTTGGTCTTTCACGTGGAATTCCAATAAAATTGATTCATGTTTGTGGCAGTAATGTGACAAAATGTGGAAAACTTCAAGGGGGCCAAATACTTTTGCAACCCACTGTAACTATATAGATATACACACACTGTAAAAGAGCAGTCACTAGGGCCGGATTTCCCATAAGGCACTGTAGGCACATGCCTACAGGCCCCTGATGATGGAAAGGCGTCTCACTCCCCTCCCCCAGTGCCTCCCTCCCTCCTTCCCTATGCATAGTCCTGATGAGAGTGTAAATGTGAGGTTACTCATCCGGTTCTCAGCATTCCACTGACGACATTCACAACATTCGACTGACTTCTGTCAGGGGCTTCTGGCTACTTAAAGGGGCACTGTGGTGAAAAATTGTAAAATGTAAAATATGTGCAAACATAAACAAATAAAAAGTACATTACTTCTAGAGTAAAATGAGCCATAAATGACTTTTCTCCTATGTTGCTGTAACTTACAGTAGGTAGTAGAAATCTGACAGAACAGAAGCGACAGCTTTTGGACTAGTCCATCTCTTAATGGGGGATTCTTAGCAAGGCTTTTATTCTTTATAAAGATATTCCCTAAAAAGGATTTATACCGAGATGCTGGCCAGCTTCCCTGCTCGCTGCACTTTTTTGGCAGTTGGACAGAGCAACTGCCATTCACTAAGTGCTTTTGAAAATAAATAAATCCCTGAGAATCCCCTATGAAGAGATGGACTAGTCCAAAACCTGTCACTTCTGTCAGATTTCTACTACCTACTGCAAAGGGGCCCATACACTGGTTGATTTTAGCCATCAATCGATGGATTGATTCTTTAGAATCGATTGATCAATCAGAAATCGATTCTTTCAAATTCCCAAATCGATCGATTTGCAGCCGATTTTGATCGATTTTGATCGATCTGACAGGATGGAAACTCTAGGTCGATCTGATTGATGGCCCATTTCATTCTGAAATCTGTTGGAAATCTGTTCCTAGTGTGTGGCACACATCAGATTCCTGTCAGATTCTACTTGACAGGCATCTGACAGAAATCTATCTGATGGTCGAATCTGCTGCAAATCTATCAGTGTATGGCCACCTTTAAAGGGAACCTAAACTGAGAAGGAAATGGATCTTTCCTTTATAAATAATACCAGCTGCCTGACTCTCCTGCTGATCCTGTGTCTCTAATACTTTTAGCCACAGCCCCTCAACAAGCATGCAGATCAGGTACTCTGACTGAAGTCAGACTGGATTAGCTGCATGCTTGTTTCAGGTGTGTGATTCAGACACTACTGCAGCCAAAGAGATCAGCAGGAGAGCCAGGCAACTGGTAGTGTTTAAAAGGAAACATCCATATTCCTCTCAGTTTAGGTTCCCTTTAAGGGTCACTTAAGTCACAAAAAAAAAAAAAATGATTTTTACTCACCTGGGGCTTCCATCAGCCCCCTTCAGCTGTCCGGTGCCCTCGCAGCATCGCTACAATCCTCCTGTCCCCGCCAGCGGCTACTTCCGGTTTCGGCGACAAGGCGCTGACAGGCTGGGAACGCGAGTGATTCTTCACGTTCCTGGCCACAATAGCGCCCTCTATACTGCTATTGCAGCCTTCCTTGCGCCTGTCAGCGCCTGTCACCGAAACCGGAAGTAGCCGCTGGCGGGGACAGGAAGATCAGAGGGACACGTCGAGGGCTGAAGGGGGCTGATGGAAGCCCCAGGTGAGTAAAAATCATTTTTTTTGTTTGACTTAAATGACCCTTTAAAGAGACACTGAAGCGAAAAAAAAAATATGATATAATGAATTGGTTGTGTACTATGAATAATTACTAGAAGATTAGCAGCAAAGAAAATATTCTCATATTTTTATTTTCATGTATATAGTGTTTTTTAAAACATTGCATCATCCTCTAATATGTGCAGATTACACAACACTCAGCATTCAAAATGATTCTTTCAGAGCAGTCCGTGAAGTAATGACCTCTCCTCTGGCAGAGAAAAAGAAAACAGTTGAGATAATAAAAGTCAGAAAACAGCCCTCTCCATGACTTTGAAAGTCGTAGAGCTTAATGGCTTTTTTGCATAGAGATAACAACTGGAGTTTCTTAACTCTTCCTGTACTGGAAACAATTAGACTGATGTATCTGATCTTAATGTCTTATTTCTTAGCTGTACTACACATACAAATCATAATATCATCATTTTTTTTCGCTTCAGTGTCTCTTTAAGTGATGGAAACATAGGAGAAAAGTAATTTACTGTATGTCTCATTTTACTCTGGAAAAAATGTACTTCTTATTTGTATATGTTTGCACATGTTTTAAGTTTTACAATTTTTCGCCATAGTGCCCCTTTAATAATGAGATTACTCTAACTACTTAATATTTGGGCTGCCTTTAGCTACTTAATACTTAGTGTACCTCTGGCTACCTAATGCTAAGGGGCACCTATAGCTACCTGTGACGGGCAAGGGAAGTAAGCCAGCACACTTGCAGTGCAGTTTGGTGGGACTTTGTAGGTTCACAGAGGACAAAGTCTAGGGTGCCAGGACACCTGTGCCTATAGGCTCCAGTGCGGTAAATCCAGGCCTGACAGTCACCATTTCTTTTTTTTTTTTTTTTTACTTCAAATGTGTATTATTTTTTCTGGAACATATAGTATGTTACATACCAAGTCATTATAAATTAGTACAGAGAAGGGCCATTAACCACTTCACCACTGAGGGGTTTTACCCCCTGACCACCAGAGCAATTTTCACCTTTCAGCGCTCCTTCCATTCATTCGTCTATAACTTTATCATTACTTATCGCAATGAAATGAACTATATCTTGTTTTTTCCGCCACCAATTAGGCTTTCTTTAGGTGGGACATTATGCCAAGAATTATTTTTTTCTAAATGTGTTTTAATGGGAAAATAGGAAAAATGTGGGGAAAAAAAAAATTATTTTTCAGTTTTCGGCCATTATAGTTTTTAAATAATGCATGCTACTGTAATTAAAACCCATGAAATTTATGTGCCCTTTTGTCCCGGTTATAAAACCGTTTAAATTATGTCCCTATCACAATGTTTGGCGCCAATATTTCATTTGGAAATAAAGGTGCATTTTTTTCAGTTTTGCGTCCATCCCTAATTACAAGCCCATAGTTTATAAAGTAACAGTGTTATACCCTCTTGACTTAAATATTTAAAAAGTTCAGTCCCTAAGGTAACTAATTATGTATTTTTTTTAATTGTAAATTTTTGAATTTTTTTTTAATTACAAAAAAAAAAAAAAATGGGGAGTGTGGGAGGTAATGAGTTAATTTTTTGTGTAAAAGTCATTTATTTGTATGTGAAAAATGTGTAGGGTGTAGTTTACTATTTGGCCACAAGATGGCCACAGTAACTTTTTGCTTTATTGCGACCTCCAAGCCTCCTTCCGGAAGCTTGGAGGAAGAATAAGGAGGCTGGACACGTGAGTTTCTTCTCACAATGATCGCGCTGCCCATAGGAGAGCAGCGGGTCATTGTGGGGCTTAGATCAACGAACGGGAATGGATTTTCCCGTTCATTGATCTCCGGGCGAGCGGGCGGCGGCGGTTTTACTAGCGGCGGGCGGCGTGTTTACGAGCGGGAGCGCGGACAGCGTCGGGAACGCGGAAAGTACGTGTTTCTCCGTCCCTGGTTTTTAAAGGATGGAAAAAGGGGCGGAGAAATACGTACGCGCGGGGGTAAAGTGGTTAACATTGTGTGTATGTAAACATGAGGTATGATCATCATTTACAAAACATAACCTTATTGTAACATTAACAGTAAAAACTTTGTCCTTAACTTCAAAAACATCAAAAACATCTTGCCTTAACTAAGTGCGATAATCTAGCCAGATACAAGACAGTCACCATTTCATGCATGTTGTCTTTTCCTCACTGTAGGTGGCAGCCTGAAAGATCACACCAAGGACAGTGACGTTATATATGAGACCATCAACCATCCCACAGAGCAGAGATCTCCTCCAGCGCCCCCTACTGGAAGAGGTTGTCAGCGCATGGCAGGTCAGCTGCAGCACTGTATGTCATACACAACTCTAGTTGCAAATATAGATGATCAATGAGATTCTATTTATACGTTGTTTTAGATGAATGTTCTGCTGATTTAAATTAGCTTCATTCCCAAATGCATTCATTTTGCATTGAATTTGCATGCTAGAAAGCACCAGTAACATCATTGTTAAGCAGCCCATACACTCAGCCGATTTTCTGGCCGACCGATCGATCCCGATCGATCGATCGATCAATCGATTGCAAATCGGTTGGCCAATCGACCGATCGATGGCCGATTTCGATCGATTTCGATCGATTTCCATCGAACTTGCAGGGTGGAAAATTTAGGTCGATCTGATGAGATTGCTTATCAGTTTGCATTGGCCTTAATGGAAATCTGATGGCAAAAAAATGCCATCAGATCGAATTTCAATAGATTTCAAACTGAAATCTATTGGAATTCTATCCTGGTAAAAAATGTTCTAAAAACGCATCAGATAGATCATCAGATGCATTTCTTATCTATCTGCTGCCAATCTGACGAGTGTATGGGCACCTTTACACAGACGGCATAATCATTATTTGGAACGGGTAAACCTAATCCCATTATTCATATAATATTTAAACACCAACAAACTGGGATTGCAATTTACACATCAATACAGCCCCATAAAAAAGACAATGTTCCCAAGATTTATTACTTGATATAGCCACCAAAATACTTCGATAATGTTAGGACTGACTGGAACTTCTCTTCAGTCCCTGTTGACCTTCCCACGAAGGAACAGGTGTTACCCAGTAGTGGAAAAAAAAAGCCACACTTTGCCTAATCTCTACTGCCACCTTAAATTAGTATACCCACACCTCAGTCTGAGGGAGCAATCCCACCAAAAAATTGGTACATATTAATATGGAAATAACAGTGGGAGAGTTCATAGGTATTTGCAGAAATAGAAAAATAGCTTTATTGTGACACCAACTCCATCAACGGGTAAACAAATTAAAATCAGTTAAAATTGGCCTGTAATGAGCGCATCTCCTTCCGCACCTACATCACGCACTCCTCACTCACACACCCCTGAAGGGACCGGTACCAATTTGTCCGCGTCTTCAGAGAGGGGGAGAGAGCAATATGTGCATATACATGAAGGGCAAAGGGAGTCCTCTTCAGCTTGTAAGCTAGATATATATAGGTCCAGAATAATCTCACCACTGGTAGTAGTCCACTCGTTTGGTTACCGCAACTGCGATGTCTCCAGAACAGTTAACCACCTGGGTCACGACCATAGGACGGTATTGGCCCTCAGGCAACAGCTCTACCCGCTCTGCGTGGCTGCATTGCAGCGGGGAACGCGCACTGATGCCATATCTGTCTAGCGTAGTTTTGCAGCCAAGAGGAGCGCTCCAGGTCACGTGATTCAGACCCGCCCACCGACGCATTGCGCCCGCCCACTAGCGAGCTTCGTCAGGGTGTACGTGGCTTGCCATTGGTTACCCAACCCGTTCTTTTAAATCCAGCAGCTGCGGGGCGGGGAGTCCTTTGGTGCGTCATAGCCCCGCATAGCATGCGGAAGTCTATGCGCACCACCTTACATCTTTTCGCGTTGTGGATAATCTCCATGGCAACTCTGATATACTGATGTAGCGTCATGTCCGCGTTCAGGCGGCATTTTTTCCGCGTTCCAGCTTACACAACACTTGCCTCTCGAGTGTTCTCCCCTGCATCCAAACAACAAGGGTATGTACAGAACGAGTTTATCAAAAGATATATGACTCTTGTTTATCATAGAGGGATCTCAGACAGTTCTTTGATTTCGGTATATTGCACTACTTAGTAGAGAGTCTCCGGGTAGTATGTCTCATCCCCCTCTCCCTTTCCAGTCAGCAGTGACTCCCCTGAGCACCCTAAGGAGGCCACCATTTATGTGGGTAGAAATGGGGCATAGCTTAGTTCACTATTAAGCCCTGCTGGGCCCATGGCCCCCAGCAGGTAGATCCACCGACTTTCCTGCTGTTTCAATAGTCTTAGTCTGTCTCCCCCTCTCCTATTCACTGGGATTAGGGCAATTCCAAAAAACAGTTACCCAGTAGTGGTGTCTAGGTGACCACGGGTCTTCACCCACACACCCTTGAGGGGAGTGCAGGACCACACCCCCAGGAGGGGGATGTGGAACTTAGCTGCCTAGTGCCCTACCAGGTCACTACTGGGATTACCTCAGCGAGTGGTCGGGAGAACAGAGACACTTATTGTGGAGTAAGAGTGGTCAGATGAAAGCCAGATGTCCAAGGTAAACAGAGTTCAGCGTAGATCGAGGTCACTATCCAAAGGTCGAGGCAGGCAGCAGACAACGGAGGTCGGTGTCACAAGCCAGGGGTCAGGGCAGGCAGCAAACAGCGGTAATCCAGGAAGCAGAGCCAAAGGTCAGGGCAGGCGAAGATCAGCGGAAGTCGGGGTCAAAGGCCAAGGTCACAACAGGAGATCAGATCAGGTAAATAGCAAGGCAGGGAAGAACGGTTCACCGACAGACTAGCCAAGCTGTCAGAACGAGCAGCACTGCAGCTAAGGGTAGTGCTGCTTTTATAATGAGCATTGGCGCCGAAATTAGCGCCGAAATTAGCGCCCTGCGCATGCGCAGAGCGCGCGCAACAGTTTGCGCACGCACGCGCAATACTTTGCGCACGCGCGTAGCGCGCAACGCCACACGCCAAGCTGGATGAGGGACTACAAGGCCCAGAGAGCCCCCGCGCGTGCGCACCAGAGAGCGCACCCGGGAACCCCGCGGAAGACCAGGACGGTGAGTATGACATTGCCCCCCCCCCTAGGGGCAACCTCCGGGTGCCCCTAAGACCAGGTTTGTCAGGGAACCTCTGATGAAATTGCTTGATCAGTTTAGGGGCATGAACATTGCGGGCAGGCTCCCATGAGTTTTCCTCCAGGCCATATCCCTTCCATTTAATTAGATACTGAAGAGATCCTCTAACCCTCCTGCTGTCCAGTATCTTCTCCACCTCAAACTCTTCCAGGCCATCAATCAGAACGGGCTGAGGTGGACCCGAGGAACGGCCAGGAAAGTTATTTGGGATCACCCTCTTCAGATTAGAAACATGGAACACCGGGTGTACCCGGAGAGAAGCAGGGAGAGTCAGCTTGAATGTTACTGAACTGATCTGTTTAGACACAGGAAAGGGTCCAATGAATCTGGGAGCAAACTTCTTGGAGGCACAGCGAAGCCTGAGGTTAGAGGTAGCCAGCCAGACTAAAGGTAGCCATACACTGGTCGATTTGCCATTAGATCGACCAGCTGACAGATCCCTATCTGATCGAATCTGATCAGAGAGGGATCGTATGGCTGCCTTTACTGCAAACAGATTGTGAATCGATTTCAGCCTGAAACCGAACACAATCTGTTGAGCTGCTCCTGCCGCCTGTCCCCCCCCCCCCCCGTATACATTACCTGACGCTGGCTCCCGGACGTCTTCTCCGCGCTGCACCGCACCGCTCTGTTCTTGCTCCATCCCGGCGCTTCCTGTGTCACTCCGTGACCAGGAAGTTCAAATAGAGCGCCCTCTATTTGAACTTCCTGGTCACTGCAGTGACACAGGAAGCGCCGGGATGGAGCCAGAACAGAGCGGTGCAGCCCGGGAGCCAGCGTCAGGTAATGTATACCTGATCGGATCGGCCGCCGCTAGCGACGCGCACCCTACCCGCGGGCAATCGAGGGTAATTTCCCGCACGGCGTGATCGACGGACCGATCCGATTTCGGGAGGAAATCGGATCGGCGGGTGCGTTTAGCGCGAACAATTGGCAGCAGATTCGATCCCAGGATCGAATCTGCTGTCGAAACGGCCGCAAATCGGGCCAGTGTATGGCCACCTAAAATCTCCAGGGGCGAAGACTGGACTCTCCCTTCGGCGGCGATCCACAAACCTCTTTCCCCTCTCCTGGGCTCGTTTTAAGGCATTGTGAACGGTGTTGAGATTGTCTTTCATAGCAGAACCCCGCGGAAGACCAGGACGGTGAGTATGACTGATAAGGAACATCCTAAAAATAGGAAATTACTAGATACCTACCTGAAAGGTAGTCTACTGATCAAACCAACATTAACCTCTTCAGCCCAGAGGTTGTTTTCTTATGGAGGAGAGGAATTTTCACATTTCAGCGCTGCTCCCTTTCATTCCCCAATAACTTTATCACAATGAAATGATATATACCTTGTGGCTGGAAAGTGCAATGGTTAATAATAATAATAATAATAATAATCTGAACATTTGTATAGCGCTTTTCTCCTGTCGGACTCAAAGCGCTCAAGAGCTGCAGCCACTGGGGCGCGCTCAAGAGGCCACCCTGCAATGTTAGGGAGTCTTGCCTTGAACTCCTTACTGAATAGGTACTTGACCTAGCCAGGATTCGAACCCTGGTCTCCCATGTCAAAGGCAGTGCCCTTAACCAGTACTCTATCCAGCCACCACTTGTGGTGGCAATGGTTAAGGGCTCTGCCTCTGACATAGCAGACCTGAGTTCAAAATTCCACTTTTTCGATTCAGTATGCCAGTCATTATTTAGTAAGAGTTCTTGGACAAGACTCTCTAACAGGTGAAAAGCACTATACGATTATAGGAATTATTATTGTTTTTTTCCGCCACCAATTAGGCTTTCTCTGGGTGGTACATTATGCTAAGTATTATTTTATTCTAAAAGCATTTTAATCGGAATATTAAGAAAAAATGGAAAACAAATAATTATTTATCAGTTTTTGGCCATTATAGTTTGAAAATAAAAACTAAAACTGTGGATGAAAGCCACACATTTTATCTGACCATTTGTCCCGGTTATTGCAACGTTTATATTATATCCCTAGTACAATGTATGGTGACAATATTATATTTGGAAATAAAGGTGCATACCTTCTTGACATACATATAAAAAAAATATTCCCTAACGTCTGTAGGTGTAATTGTACTATTTGGCCACAAGATGTCCTCGCGCATTATAAGTATGCAAATAGGAAGTAATGCGTTACTTTGGAAGTGACGCAGGCATATCATTTATGCCGGCAATAACGAGGACCTACTGAAATACTTTCCTCCCTCCATCTCTGCAGAGTCAGGAGTGGGCAATAGGAGTGGGTTAAATCTCACCTCATCGCTTCTCCATGGCTGCAGAGCATCACGTGATATGCCATCAGGACATGCCAGCGTATTACACGCTAGCTGCCCGTGTGTAATATGCTGCCAGCTGACAGCGTGTCACATGACGTCCTGTAGCCATGGCATCGGTGATCAGTTGAGATTTAACCCACTTCTATTGCTCGCTTGCGACTCTGCAGGGAGGGAGGGGGGGGGGGGGGGGGAAATAATACAGACTATAGTTTTCCCAGCGCTGCCCTATACTATGTTTTTTGGCCACTTGATGGCAGTGTTGCACCTACTGTCAGTATAATTTAATATTAGTACAGTATTCCCGTATATCATACAAATACCATAGCATATGAAACTAATGTATCACCCCGCAATCACATATATCCAAACTGACACTAGGCATAACTCTGTTCCCTACATTAACGATGGCCGCTCTTGCAGCTAACTAAGGGCAATGTTTATTGAATTGACGTTAAAGGGGCACTATGGCGAAAAATTGTAAAATTTAAAATATGTGAAAACATAGACAAATAAGAAGTACAGTTTTTCCAAAGTAAAATGAGCCATAAATTACATTTCTCCTATGTTGCTGTCACTTACAGTAGGTAGTAGAAATCTGACGGAAGTGACGGGTTTTGGACTAGCCCGGCCTGTCCGAGTGTGTATCCCATATGCATATATACACACACCATATTGCATATATCCCCCAATAAATCATGCTTCAGAATAAAATAAGAGGTTATACATAATCAGTGGCGTACCTAGGGCATTTGACACCCGGTGCTGGGTATTAAAAGACACCCCCCCCCCTAAAAAAATGGGTGTGGCCATAACCTGTGGCGCGCGAAGTGCGCCGTGGTGAAAAATGAGCGTGGGTATGACCGGATGAGGGCGGAGCTAACTGTAATTTAAAGTGAACCCGGGATGAGAGTGATATGGAGGCTGTCATATTTATTTCCTTTTAAACAATAGAGAGCCCTGCTGATCTATTTGGCTTCAGTAGTGAACTGAATTACACCAGAAACAAGCATGCAGCTAATCTTGTCAGTTCTGACAATATTGTCAGAAACCCCTGACCTGCTGCATTCTTGTTCAAGGTCTATGGTTGAAAGAATTAGAGGCAGAGGACCAACACGGCAGCCAGGCAGCTGGTATTACTTAAAAGGAGATAAATATGGCATCCTCAATATTAATCTCACCTCAGGTTCCCTTTAAAAGTGCAACGCAAACACAGTGGGCCCAAGTTTTGGTGAGCGTTTCTCCAGAAAATTCACATAATTGTGCAGGTTTTCTCAAGAAAATACACATAATGTGAGCAGATTTTCCCAGAAAATACATGCAATCATGTCGGCAGATTTGCCCAGAAAATACATGCAATCATGTCGCCAGATTTGCCCAGAAAATACATGCAATCATGTTGGCAGATTTGACCAGAAAATACATGCAATCATGTCGGCAGATTTGCCCAGAAAATACATGCAATCATGTCGCCAGATTTGCCCAGAAAATACATGCAATCATGTTGGCAGATTTGACCAGAAAATACATGCAATCATGTAGCAGACCTGGCCAGAAAATACATGCAATCATGTCGGCAGACTTGACCTGAAACTACATACAACCATGTTGAAGTTTTGACCAGAAAATACATGCAATCATGTGACAGACCTGGCCAGAAAACACGTCAATCATGTAGCAGACCTGTCCAGAAAATACATGCAATCATGTCAGCAGATTAGATCAGAAAATACATGCAATCATGCGGCAGATCTGGCCAAAAAATACATGCAATCATGTGGAGGATTTGACCAGAAAATACATGCAATCATGTGGCAGACCTGGCCAGAAAACACTTCAATCATGTAGCAGACCTGGCCAGAAAATACATGCAATCATGTCAGCAGATTTGACCAGAAAATACATGCAATCATGTAGCAGACCTGGCCAGAAAATATGTGCAATCATGTGGAAGATTTGACCAGAAAATACATGCAATTATGTGGCAGACCTGGCAGAAAACACTTCATTTATATAGCAGACCTGGCCAGAAAATACATGCAATCATGTAGCAGACCTGGCCAGAAAATACATGCAATCATGTCGGCAGATTTGACCAAAAAATACATGCAATCATGTAGCAGACCTGGCCAGAAAATACATGCAATCATGTCGACAGATTTGACCTGAAAATACATGCAATCATGTGGAAGATTTGACCAGAAAATACATGCAATCATGTGGCAGACCTGGCCAGAAAACACTTCACTCATGTAGCAGACGTGGACAGAAACTACATGCAATCATGTCGGCAGATTAGATCAGAAAATACATGCAATCATGCGGCAGATCTGGCCAAAAAATACATGCAATCATGTGGAGGATTTGACCAGAAAATACATGCAATCATGTGGCAGACCTGGCCAGAAAACACTTCAATCATGTAGCAGACCTGGCCAGAAAATACATGCAATCATGTCAGCAGATTTGACCAGAAAATACATGCAATCATGTAGCAGACCTGGCCAGAAAATATGTGCAATCATGTGGAAGATTTGACCAGAAAATACATGCAATTATGTGGTAGACCTGGCAGAAAACACTTCATTTATATAGCAGACCTGGCCAGAAAATACATGCAATCATGTAGCAGACCTGGCCAGAAAATACATGCAATCATGTCGGCAGATTTGACCAAAAAATACATGCAATCATGTAGCAGACCTGGCCAGAAAATACATGCAATCATGTCGACAGATTTGACCTGAAAATACATGCAATCATGTGGAAGATTTGACCAGAAAATACATGCAATCATGTGGCAGACCTGGCCAGAAAACACTTCACTCATGTAGCAGACGTGGACAGAAAATACATGCAATCATGTCGGCAGATTTGACCAGAAAATACATGCAATCATGTAGCAGACCTGGCCAGAAAACACTTCAATCATGTAGCAGACCTGGCCAGAAAATACATGCAATCATGTCGGCAGATTTGACCAGAAAATACATGCAATCATGTAGCAGACCTGGCCAGAAAATACATGCAATCATGTGGAAGATTTGACCAGAAAATACATGCAATCATGTGGCAGACCTGGCCAGAAAACACTTCAATCATGTAGCAGACCTGGCCAGAAAATACATGCAATCATGTAGCAGACCTGGCCAGAAAATACATGCAATCATGTCGACAGATTTGACCTGAAAATACATGCAATCATGTGGAAGATTTGACCAGAAAATATATGCAATCATGTGGCAGACCTGGCCAGAAAACACTTCACTCATGTAGCAGACGTGGCCAGAAAATACATGCAATCATGTCGGCAGATTTGACCAGAAAATACATGCAATCATGTAGCAGACCTGGCCAGAAAACACTTCAATCATGTAGCAGACCTGGCCAGAAAATACATGCAATCATGTCGGCAGATTTGACCAGAAAATACATGCAATCATGTAGCAGACCTGGCCAGAAAATACATGCAATCATGTGGAAGATTTGACCAGAAAATACATGCAATCATGTAGCAGACCTGGCCAGAAAACACTTCAATCATGTAGCAGACCTGGCCAGAAAATACATGCAATCATGTCAGCAGATTTGACCAGAAAATACATGCAATCATGTAGCAGACCTGGCCAGAAAATACATGCAATTATGTCGGCAGATTTGACCAGAAAATACATGCAATCATGTAGCAGACCTGGCCAGAAAATACATGCAATCATGTCGACAGATTTGACCTGAAAATACATGCAATCATGTGGAAGATTTGACCAGAAAATACATGCAATCATGTGGCAGACCTGGCCAGAAAACACTTCACTCATGTAGCAGACGTGGCCAGAAAATACATGCAATCATGTCGGCAGATTTGACCAGAAAATACATGCAATCATGTAGCAGACCTGGCCAGAAAACACTTCAATCATGTAGCAGACCTGGCCAGAAAATACATGCAATCATGTCGGCAGATTTGACCAGAAAATACATGCAATCATGTAGCAGACCTGGCCAGAAAATACATGCAATCATGTGGAAGATTTGACCTGAAAATACATGCAATCATGTGGAAGATTTGACCAGAAAATACATGCAATCATGTGGCAGACCTGGCCAGAAAACACTTCAATCATGTAGCAGACCTGGCCAGAAAATACATGCAATCATGTCGGCAGATTTGACCAGAAAATACATGCAATCATGTAGCAGACCTGTCCACAAAATACATGCAATCATGTCAGCGGATTTAACCTGAAAATACATGCAATCGTAGAACATTTGACCA
Organism: Hyperolius riggenbachi; assembly: GCF_040937935.1. Lineage (NCBI taxonomy): Eukaryota > Metazoa > Chordata > Amphibia > Anura > Hyperoliidae > Hyperolius > Hyperolius riggenbachi. Next base: position 681,841,523 of record NC_090646.1, read on the forward strand.
GAAAATACATGCAATTATGTGGCAGACCTGACCAGAAAATACATGCAATCATGTGGAAGGTTTGACCAGAAAATACATGCAATCATGTGGCCGACCTGGCCAGAAAACACTTCAATCATGTAGCAGACCTGGCCAGAACAGCCGATACACCTGCTAATATAAATAAAAAAAAACATTTACTCACCTGAAGCAACAGCAGACCTCCTGTCCCGGCCTCCATCCGGCGCGCAGCTCCCACGATCCTCTGCAGCCAGCCAGCAACTGAAACTCTCACGCTGAGGGAGGGCTATGGGAAAATGGCCCCCGAAGCCCTGCACTGCAGACTCAAAGTCTCCAGAGCAGGGCTTCAGACGCCATTTTACTGTAGCCCTGCTCTACCGCTGCTGGAGCTGCGGGCTGCTGCTGTCAGTGAACTGACACGGCGTCTATTAGATGCCGAAAGTCAGTTCATGCTGGGGGGTGCTTTAGGGGTGCTTGGAGAGTTTTAGGGGGTCCTTCAGGCTGCCACTGCCCCAGTATAGCTAGTATAGCTGCCCCCAAGATAGCTAGTATTGCTGCCCTCAGTGTAGGTAATATAGTTGCCCCAGTATAGTTAGTATAGTTGCCCCAGTATAGCTAGTACAGTTGCCCCCAATATAGCTAGTTTAGTTGCCCTCAGTGTAGGTAATATAGTTGCCCCAGTATAGTTAGTATAGTTGCCCCCAGTATAGCTAGTATAGTTGCCCAGTATAGCTAGTATAGTTGCCCCCAGTATAGCTAGAATAGTTGCCCCCAGTATAGCTAGTTTAGTTGCCCCCAGTATAGTTAGTATAGTTGCCCCCACTATAGAGAGTATAGTTGCCCCCAGTATAGCTAGTTTAGTTGCCCCCAGTATAGCTAGTACAGTTGCCCCAGTACAGATGCACATTATTCACATTATGTACAGTGGCATTCCTACTATAGAGCATAGGGGGGCGTGGCGCACCGGGTGATGGACAGCTAGGGGGGTGTCGCCACGACCCCCCACAGCAGCACAGCAGGAGGGGGAAGCAGGGCTAGAAGGATGGGCTGTGGAGGCAGCGGTGGGGAGGGGGGACATATCCCCCCCCCCTCACCTGGGACCCCTCCTTCTGTCTCTCTTCCCCTCCATAGATAACCGGCGGTAAGTGCAGGCTCGGCGTCGGGGAGGCATGCAGAGAATAACCCACTACTTCTGCGTTCCAAGCACTGGCAACGTCATGTCATCACAGATATCCACCTTTAATGCCGCCCACTGTGCTTCCGCTAATCAGGAAGCACAGCGGGCGCCATTGAAGGCGGAGATCTGTGACGACATGACGCTGCCAGTGCTTGGATCGTGGAAGTGGTGAGTAATTCTCTGCATGCCTCCCCGACGCCGAGCCTGCACTTACCGCCGGTTATCTATGGAGGGGGAGAGAGGCAGAAGGAGGGGTTCCAGGTGAGGGGGGGGATATGTCCCCCTTCCCCACCGCTGCCCCCACTGCCCCTCCTTCTAGCCTTGCTTCCCCCTCCTGCTGTGCTGCTGTGGGGGGTCGTGGTGACACCCCCTAGCTGTCCATCACCCGGTGCGCCACGCCCCCTCTGCTCTTTAGTGGAACGCCACTGTACATAATGTGAATAAAAATAAAATTGAGACTAGGTACAACTCGTATTGCTAATTAACTGAATTAATTACAGTGGTTTGCAAAAGTATTCGGCCCCCTTGAAGTTTTCCACATTTTGTCACATTACTGCCACAAACATGAATAAATTTTATTGGAATTCCACGTGAAAGACCAATACAAAGTGGTGTACACGTGAGAAGTGGAACGAAAATCATACATGATTCCAAACATTTTTTACAAATAAATAACTGCAAAGTGGGGTGTGCGTAATTATTCAGCCACTTTTGGTCTGAGTACAGTCAGTTGCCCTCAGACCTTGCCTGAGGAGTGCTAATGACTAAATAGAGTGCACCTGTGTGTAATCTAATGTCAGTCCAAATACAGCTGCTCTGTGAGGGCCCCAGAGGTTGTCTAAAAGAATATTGGGAGCAACAACACCATGAAGTCCAAAGAACACACCAGACAGGTCAGGGATAAAGTTATTGAGAAATTTAAAGCAGGCTTATGCTACAAAAAGATTTCCAAAGCCTTGAACATTCCACAGAGCACTGTTCAAGCGATCATTAAGAAATGGAAGGAGTATGGCACAACTGTAAACCTACCAAGACAAGGCCGTCCACCTAAACTCACAGGCCGAACAAGGAGTGCGCTGATCAGAAATGCAGTCAAGAGGCCCATGGTGACTCTGGACGAGCTGCAGAGATCTACAGCTCAGGTGGGGGGGATCTGTCCATAGGACAACTATTAGTCATGCACTGTACAAAGTTGGCCTTTATGGAAGAGTGGCAAGAAGAAAGCCATTGTTAACAGAAAAGCATAAGAAGTCCAGTTTGCAGTTTGCCACAAGCCATGTGGGGGACACAGCAACCATGTGGAAGAAGGTGCTCTGGTCAGATGAGACCAAAATGGAACTTTTGGGCCAAAATGCAAAACGCTATGTGTGGCGGAAAACTAACACTGCACATCACTCTGAACACACAATCCCCACTGTCAAATATGGTGGTGGCAGCATCATGCTCGGGGGGTGCTTCTCTTCAGCAGGGACAGGGAAGCTGGTCAGAGTTGATGGGAAGATGGATGGAGACAAATACAGGGCAATCTTGGAAGAAAACCTCTTGGAGTCTGCAAAAGACTTGAGACTGGGGCGGAGGTTCACCTTCCAGCAGGACAACGACCCTAAACATAAAGCCAGGGCAACAATGGAATGGGATTAAACAAAACATATCTATGTGTTAGAATGGCCCAGTCAAAGTCCAGATCTAAATCCAATCGAGAATCTGTGGCAAGATCTGAAAACTGCTGTTCACAAACGCTGTCCATCTAATCTGACTGAGCTGAAGCTGTTTTGCAAAGAAGAATGGGCAAGGATTTCAGTCTCTAGATGTGCAAAGCTGGTAGAGACATACCCTAAAAGACTGGCAGCTGTAATTGCAGCAAAAGGTGGTTCTACTAAGTATTGACTCAGGGGGCTGAATAATTACGCACACCCCACTTTGCAGTTATTTATTTGTAAAAAATGTTTGGAATCATGTATGATTTCCATTCCACTTCTCACATGTACACCACTTTGTGTTGGTCTTTCATGTGGAATTCCAATAAAATTGATTCATGTTTGTGGCAGTAATGTGACAAAATGTGGAAAACTTCAAGGGGGCCGAATACTTTTTCAAACTACTATATATATCAAATATATTGGGTAACATAAATCATATGTAAACAACAAAACATAATATCGGCTAGCATGGAGAAAAAAAAATTGGAGAGAGAGAGAGAGAGAGTCTCTTGTTGTCCTCACATATAAACGCAATGAAACACAGTAAACATGTTTATAAGAAGACACACCAATACTTTACAAGTGCACCAAAATGTATGCACACATATACTGTATATACCTGTATGCTTCCACAGGCTGGATAAGGCTCATATACTCCCATTGAGACAAGTTTACATTAGGCTATGGAAATAAGAATAGGGGACATAGGTCCCTTTATTGGGTATATAGGATATCTAAATTGCTGTGGGTCATTAGGCATGTCCTTCTGACTGAAGGGCAGAAAGATGCTGGGTAAACCTGGAGAAGGTATAGGAGGAGGTTTCCGCTTTCCCTTAGGGATGTCCAAGAAGGATCAGCCCTGAGCGCCTCTGAGCGGTCGTTGCCAGGGATTCGTTTTAAGTGGTAGGCTATCTCCTACTTGCCTCGTTAGCTGGCGGATATGATGTCATCCCACGTGGTCATGAATGACGAAGTGTGCGTATGTTGGAACGCAAGGGCACAGATAAAGGAGCGCATATACCTCATGCAGATGCAGAGAGACAGCAGGGATGCGTCAGCTCATGTGAATAGGTGGTGGAGTCAATGCTGATAGCAGGGGGCGGCCATTTTTATGAAGCTTGTGGAAAAATCCTCTATTGGGGAACAATAGTGTCGTTATATAATTTTATATGTACATTGGTTCCTGAGCTCCTGTCAATTTTCTTTTAAGGCACTTGAACTTGACCTGATGAAGCAGTTTGTAGCCGAGAAATGCGTTGTCTGATGTGCATAATAAAACATTATACTTTTATCTAAAACTTTGCATTCTTGAATGTGACGGCTTTCACGTAAGATCTACTTACCTATCTACTAGATTGTTATACCGTGGGCACCTCGTACTAATGATATCTTCTTTCTCGGCCTCCTGATATCTGTAAGTTGTGTTATACTTCCCCAGCGCTTTGAGTCCCCAGGGAGAAAAGCGCTATATAAATATTATTGTTATTGTTATTGTTATACTAATGATTATGGCTTCATTGGTTCTGTATTATTTCCCCTCACATATGTTGGGCTGCCAGTAAAGATGATATTTCTGTATCTCAGGTATCCAGAAGCGGTGTCTGCACTTTGCTCTGGCCTTGCTGCTGCTCTGCCTGGCCATGTCTGTGGTCAGGGTGACAATGACATGTAAGTCTTTTTACAGTAAATATGTGTGGTGTAGTAAACATGTGACTTATACACAGGATACAGAGCTTAACCACTTCACCTCCAAGGGTTTTCCCCCTTAAAAAACAGAGTAATTTTCACCTTTCAGCACTCCTTCTATTCATTTGCCTATAACTTTATTACTACTTAATACAACAAAACAATCTATATCTTGTATTTTTCGCCACCGATTAGGCTTCTTTGGGGGTGCTTTTTGCTAAGAAATATCTTATTTGAAACGTGTTTTAACAGGAAAAATAAGAAAAAAATGGAAAAAAAATCATATTTTCTCCGATTTCGGCATTTATAGTTTTAAAATAATACATGCTACCATAATTAAAACCCCCACATTTTTTTTGCCCATTTGTCCTGGTTACTGCAACATTTACAATTTTTCCCTACTAGTGTGGGAGGTAAGGGGTCAATTTAAAAAGTAAAATTAGGTCTTTTTATTTTAAACAAATGTTTTTGTATGCAATTTTACTATTTTGCCACAAGATGTCCTTGTGCATAATTTCCCTATGTATAATATTACTATGCATAGAGGAAGTAATGCCTGAATGTGTAAGTATCGGCTTTTATGAGTAGACGGCTGCAGTCATTCATACGGGGACTTAGATCAATGAATGGGAACTATGTTAATCCCTAGTCAACATTCCCTAAACTTCCTGACGTAACATTAACGCACTGCGTTACTCATGCACATGTGCAATAGAGCTTTCAGTCTTTGAAACAGGTGATTAACAGCTGATTCTGGAGACATGCACAGTTGCCCCATAATATTGCACTGCCCAGCCTAGAAGCAGTGCCGAAAGCTGCAAAAAGGACTGCACCATTCTCCGTATGGGGTGCACTATTCTTTGTAGACTCAACATTGGTCACCATGGAAACAGGCTGCACCTTTACTTTAGTACTGCAGCAAGCTATAGCCTAAGGATGCCCCACCTCCTCCTCTCTCTCAGCTACTCTCAGCTATTGCTTGCTGCAGTACTAAAATATTGTACTAAAGTACTAAAGTAAAGTACTAAAGCAATGGTGTAGTCTATTTCCATGGCGACCAATGTTGAGTGTACAGCGAATGGTTCTCTCCATACGGAGAATGGTGCAGACTGTACAGAGGGTGGTGCACCCTGTATGGAGAATGGGAGCTGGGTTGGCCCTACCATAAAGCAAAATGCAGCACATGAAGGCACTTATCACTTATCAAGCACTTGACCAGAGCTGCAAGTTCTGAGGGGGATTCTTGCTGGTATAATATAGATTCTGACTGTCATTCAATGGTAGTTCCAGCAAAACACACAGACATTTTCCTGCTGCCTCTCACCCCCCCCCCCCCCATGTGAGGGCATCTTTTCATCATTATTCCCTTCAGCCACCTCCCCTCCCTCTGTGCAGTGCTGGAATGCTGGCAGTGTGAGTGTGGTGCTCAGCCCTGATAGCCAGCTCCTCCCCAGCCGATGCCAGTAGTAAGTGTAACATACGTCTCCTCCCCCTGTGCAGTGCTGGAATGCTGACAGTGTGAGTGTGGTGCTCAGCCTTGCTAGTCAGCTCCTCCCCAGCCGGTGCCAGTGGTGAGTGTAACATACGTCTCCTCCCCCTGTGCACTGCTGGAATGCTGGTAGTGTGAGTGTGGTGCTCCACCTTGCTAGCCAGCTCCTCCCCAGCCGCTGCCAGTAGTAAGTGTAACATACGTCTCCTCCCCCTGTGCCGTGCTGGAATGCTGGCAGTGTGAGTGTGGTGCTCAGCCTTGCTAGCCAGCTCCTCCCCAGCAGGTGCCAGTGGTGAGTGTAACATACGCATCCTCCCCCTGTGCAGTGCTGGAATGCTGACAGTGTGAGTGTGGTGCTCCGCCTTGCTAGCCAGCTCCTCCCCAGCCGGTGCCAGTGGTGAGTGTAACATATGTCTCCTCCCCCTGTGCAGTGCTGGAATGCTGACAGTGTGAGTGTGGTGCTCCGCCTTGCTAGCCAGCTCCTCCCCAGCCGGTGCCAGTGGTGAGTGTAACATACGTCTCCTCTCCCTGTGCAGTGCTGGAATGCTGGCATTGTGAGTGTGGTGCTCCGCCTTGCTAGCCAGCTCCTCCCCAGCCGGTGCCAATGGTGAGTGTAACATACGTCTCCTCCCCCTGTGCAGTGCTGGAATGCTGGCAGTGTGAGTGTGGTGCTCAGCCCTGATAGCCAGCTCCTCCCCAGCCGGTGCCAGTGGTGAGTGTAACATACGTCTCCTCCCCCTGTGCAGTGCTGTAATGCTGGCAGTGTGAGTGTGGTGCTCAGCCTTGCTAGCCAGCTCCTCCCCAGCCGGTGCCAGTGGTGAGTGTAACATACGTCTCCTCCCCCTGTGCAGTGCTGGAATGCTGGCAGTGTGAGTGTGGTGCTCAGCCTTGCTAGCCAGCTCCTCCCCAGCCGGTGCCAGTGGTGAGTGTAACATACGTCTCCTCCCCCTGTGCAGTGCTGGAATGCTGGCAGTGTGAGTGTGGTGCTCAGCTTTGCTAGCCAGCTCCTCCCCAGCCGGTGCCAGTGGTGAGTGTAACATATGTCTCCTCCCCTTGTGCAGTGCTGGAATGCTGGCAGTGTGAGTGTGGTGCTCCGCCTTGCTAGCCAGCTCCTCCCCAGCCGGTGCCAGTGGTGAGTGTAACATACGTCTCCTCCCCCTGTGCAGTGCTGGAATGCTGGCAGTGTGAGTGTGGTGCTCAGCTTTGCTAGCCAGCTCCTCCCCAGCCGCTGCCAGTGGTGAGTGTAACATACGTCTCCTCCCCCTGTGCAGTGCTGGAATGCTGGCAGTGTGAGTGTGGTGCTCCGCCTTGCTAGCCAGCTCCTCCCCAGCCGCTGCCAGTGGTGAGTGTAACATACGTCTCCTCCCCCTGTGCAGTGCTGGAATGCTGGCAGTGTGAGTGTGGTGCTCAGCCTTGATAGCCAGCTCCTCCCCAGCCGGTGCCAGTGGTGAGTGTAACATACGTCTCCTCCCCCTGTGCCGTGCTGGAATGCTGGCAGTGTGAGTGTGGTGCTCAGCCTTGATAGCCAGCTCCTCCCCAGCCGGTGCCAGTGGTGAGTGTAACATACGTCTCCTCCCCCTGTGCAGTGCTGGAATGCTGGCAGTGTGAGTGTGGTGCTCAGCTTTGCTAGCCAGCTCCTCCCCAGCCGCTGCCAGTGGTGAGTGTAACATACGTCTCCTCCCCCTGTGCAGTGCTGGAATGCTGGCAGTGTGAGTGTGGTGCTCAGCCTTGATAGCCAGCTCCTCCCCAGCCGGTGCCAGTGGTGAGTGTAACATACGTCTCCTCCCCCTGTGCCGTGCTGGAATGCTGGCAGTGTGAGTGTGGTGCTCAGCCTTGATAGCCAGCTCCTCCCCAGCCGGTGCCAGTGGTGAGTGTAACATACGTCTCCTCCCCCTGTGCAGTGCTGGAATGCTGGCAGTGTGAGTGTGGTGCTCAGCTTTGCTAGCCAGCTCCTCCCCAGCCGCTGCCAGTGGTGAGTGTAACATCCCTCCCTGTCACCATGATAGTGGCTGCATTACCTCCACTCCACTGCACCGCACACATCCAAACTGCAGAGAAGAGCAAAGTGTTCCTTGTCATTTAATTGCTCATTTTATTTTCATCTGAGAGATCATAAGGTCACTTAGACTGAAAGCCACCCCTGAGGATGTCACTGCTGGTCAGTGGCTGCTGTGGGGGAGGGAGGGGGACTTCAGAAGAGGACTGCGGTGAAGGATGCAGAGACTTCAAGGGGCGGGAGGAAGCATCAGGTAAGTGAATTTACAGTCATTACTTTCCCTTACATATCCTTTACAAATTGTGCTACTGTGGAAAAATGCAGAGATATAAGCACACAAGGGGCCTGATTCACAAAGCGGTGCTAACAGTTAGCACGCTGGTGAAAAGCCCTTTATCATGCCTAAACTCAGTTTAGGCATGATAAGTTTAGGTGTGATAAGTTTAGATGTGATAAGTTTAGGCATTGTAAGTTTAGGCATGATAAGTTTAAGCACCAACTGCGTTAGCACCGCAGTGCACAGCTGATCAAAAGTTTTGCGCTAGCAAAGTCTGGTGCACATCGCATAGAGTTTAATGGCGCTGCTTTGCGTGCGGGACTTTGCACGCTATCTACACTTATCTAAACTTAGCATGCCTAAACTTATCACGCCTAAACTTGCTTTTCAACAGCATGGTGCAATGGTTATCACGCCTAAAGTCTCTAACTGGATTAGCACCGCTTTGTGAATTGAGCCCAAGGTGTTTGAAAAATGTGCGTGTTCATGTTAAAGAGCTAAAGGACACAATAATAATGTGCAGCCTGGTAACATTTAGTACAATTACAGTAGGGTATTTCCAGTAAGCTATTCCCAGCATTTCTTAGTTTGTGCCTTCTAGTGTTTAAACACTTTAGGATCCCCTTTAGGATTATTCCCTTTACAATGCATATAAAATAAAATAATTCATAGCAAAAATTACCACCCAAAGAAAGCCTATTTTGTGGCGAAAAAAACAATATATAGATCATTTCAGTGTGATAAGTAACAATAAAGTTATCGCTGAATAAATGGGAGGAGCGCTGAAATGTGAAAATTGTTTTGGTTTTTTAAGGGAAAAATCTGTGATCCTGAAGTGGTTAAGACCACCAGGGAAAACACTACACAATAGTGAAGCTTTATGGGGGAAGGGAGACTAATGGACACCAAGGAACTAAATAGGGGCATGTCACATGTTAAATTGGGGCAGGGCTAAAGGTGTTGCAGGGGCAGGGCTTAGTGTCCATTTTTCCAGGCTTAAAAAAATGACGTCTGAATATATTCTTTACTTAGTGACGGATGTTTGGTTTTGCTGTACACTTGCTGTACAATACTTTAGATTGTAAGCTCCCAAGGGCGGGGCTCTCTCCCCTTTTGTGTGTTGGAAATCATTATACATTTTATTCATCATGTTACTTTTGTCACTCTAATTACCAGTTGTGTATTTTGTATTGATTCTGTATTCTGTATACTGGTGTATTCCATTTGTCTGTATTATGTACTCCATGTGTGTTACTTTCTTTGTACAGCGCCACAGAATATGTTGGCGCTTTATAAATCAATATTAATAATACACTCCTCTGTGATCTGCACTGGTGGACTTTATATATATATGTTACGGCCAAAACCAGAAATCGGCCAATTCTAGAATTGGCCGGCCGTTTCTAGAACTGGCCGATTTGACGTCGGCCAAAGTCCAAAATGCTGGGAATTTCTGACATTGGCCGGCCAGTTCTAGAAGCGGCCAAAGTCAGTTGGCCAAAGTCCAAAACGCACAGATCCCAGAACATCCCGGGTCCTGTCCAGCACCATCAATGGCACTCGGAACCTCCTCTCTGCTCTGAAAGATACACAACAGCATAATACCCTTCACAGGAAAAAAAAATGTTCTTTGTCACAGCGAATACACAATCCTGCAAAAAATCAGCAGCATGTCTACTTCTTGACGAAAGCAGACAAATTTATCATCCTGCGCTTTAAAATTAGCTGCTCTGCCGCGGCAGTCGAGTGACACAGGGGAGAGATCAAATTACAGTGGTGATTAGTGATGGCTGGGTGCGCTTCTCTGGGCGCTTTGCATGGCTGGGGGCTTTTCTGGGTGCTTTGCATGGCTGGGGGGGGGCTTCGCTGGGCGCGTTGCATGGCGGGGGCTTCACTGGGCACTTTGCATTGCTGGGGGTGCTTCGCTGGGTGCGTTGCATGGCGGGGGGGGGGGGGGGGGGCTTCACTGGGCACTTTGCATGGCTGGGGGGGCTTCAATGCACACTTTGCATGGCTAGGGTGCTTCACTGAGCACTTTGCTGCTGCATTGCTGGGGGTGATTTGCATGTAGGGGGGGGGGGGGGGCTGCGCACTTTGCATGGCTGGGGTGCTTCACTAGGTGCTTTGCATGGCTGGGGGGGGGGGGGGGGGCTTCACTGCGCACTTTGCATGGCTGCGGGTGCTTTGTATGGGGTGGGGGGGGGGGCTGTGCACTTTGCATGGCTGGGGGTGCTTTGCATGGCTGGAGGGGGGGGCTTTTTGGCTGAGAGGGGGGGGGGGCTTTCGTGTGCGCCGGGAGAGTTGCCTGCACTACTCACAGACCTCAGATCACGGCGACCGAAGAGGCGGGGAGAAGCGGAGAGAGGGAGAGAGGCAGAGCAGCACGCACGCTACCCGCCCGGACCTATACACTTCACATGCGGAAGTGCCAAATGACTGGCGCTTCCGCACTGAAGTGTTCACGTCTTGCGGGTCACGTGTGCGCTTTGCCTCTCTCCGCCTCTTCGGTCCGGTCGCCCTGATCTGAGGTTTGACTAGTGCAGGCAGCGGGGTGGGGGGTAGAGCCGGGGGAGCACGACTTCAGGACTTGGTCGGCCACATACAGCCACAACGAGTTCTGGCCGGCCAAAGTCCGAAATGAGGGGACATTTCTCACATTGGCCGCATCAGCCGGCCACTTCTCGTTTTGACCGGCCAGAACCCGAAGTGGCCAGACTTTGGGTTCTGGCCGTAACATATATGTTACGGCCAGAACCGGAAGTTTGGCCACTTCTAGTTCTGGCCGGCCAATGTGCGAAATGGCCGCAGCGCAGCAGCCAATGTTAGAAATGGAATGATTACACTAAGCTACAATGTATTTTACGGCTGTCTCGCTGCGGCCAAATGTATTAGAAGTTGGTTAATGTAATGAAATATAGCCGGCGGCAATGTAATAGATGAAGCCGCCGGCTTTCGCACTGCCTCCTCCTCCCCCCCCCCCGATCCCCCCCACCACCACCTCTCTCCACTCCCTGTCTCCTATAAAATACGGAGCAGCCGGGGCACACGGAGAGTCGTTCGTCGCGGCAGGGGAAGCAGAGCGGGGAGGCTGCAGACATTGCTTCTGCCAGCACCCGCTCTGCAAGAACGGCAGGGTAACCCTGCCGCGAACGAACGACTCTTGGGGACACGCGTGTCCCCGCCGGCTGCTCCGTATCGTATAGGAGGCAGGGATAGGAGAGAGGCGGAGGGAGGAGGAGAGGAGAGAGGCAGTGCGAAAGCCGGCAGCTTCGTCTATTACATTGCCGCCGGTTATATTTCATTACATTAACCAACTTCTAATACATTTGGCCGCAGCGAGACGGCCGTAAAATACATTGTAGCTTAGTGTAATCATTCCTAACTAACCTTTCTAACATTGGTCGCTGCGCTGCGGCCACTTCGCACATTGGCCGTAACATATACACCAAGCTGTCTCCATAACGGTTTTCTTAGTTACCAATTGGTTGCTGTGCTGCTCTTTCTACAAAGTGCTTGTTCTTCACACTGCCTCATTGTGTTATATTTTCTAGATGTCAAGGTGTCCAGCAAGCTGCAGCATTCAGTGACCCCAAACAGCAGCCTGTGCCTCAGCAGTGATGAGGATGTGAGGGATGAGATATCGCCCATCAGGGATGAGTTACTGAAGACTCGGCTACAGCTGGGACAAGCAGAGCAGAGCATTGTGGGATTGAACAGCTCACTACAGCAGTGTTGGCTGGATGAGCAGAATTGCACAGCTGATAGACAAGCAAAAGAAATGATGCTGAACAGCCTAAAATCACAACTGGACCAGTTGGAGAGAGGTATCATAACCATCATAATGCGAAATTTCAGAGAAAATCGTAATTAATTTCATATGTAATAGTATTATTTTAAAATTTCACATAATTTTGTGCCAATTTTACAGGTTAATAGCAAAGACATGACATTGCTACCAAAATGGCTACATATGTTAAACAGCATAGTGGGTATAAGTCACAAAAAGAATTTTTCAAAAAGACCTTGTAGTTTTTGAGAAACTTTATTTTAAAAATGCAAAGAAAAATCTTTTTAAAACTGTAATTTTTTTGTTTAAAAACAATTTTTTACTTGCATTTTTAAAATCAAGTTTTTCAAAAACTATAAAGTCTTTTTGCAAAATTATTTTTGTGACTTGTACCCAGGGACGTAGGAATAGACCCTGCAGCCCCTGCAGTTGCAGGGGGGCCCCTAGCAAGTCAGGGGCCCGGAGGAGGAAAGGCTGTCACCACCGGCGTACCTACCGGGGATGCGACTCTCTCAGCTGCAGGGGGGCCCGGCCGCCCGGGGCTGCTCTGGGGCCCGCTCACTGTGCGTGGGGGGAGCGCTGATCTGGACCCCCCAGCAAGGTGCTCAACTGGCCGCAGCGTCTAATAGACGCTGCGCCAGTTCATTCCCCGCAGCCCCGCTCCACCAGCAGCCTGCATAGTCTCCCGGCAGGCAGAGCAGGGCTACGGCAAGATGGCCGCCGAAGAAGCCCTACACTGGAGACTATTTGTGTCTCTAGTACAGGGCTTCGGCAGCCATCTTGCCGTAGCCCTGCACTCTGCCTGTCAGCGCGGGAGATGTGCTGCAGGAGGACTCGGGGAGCTGCGAGCCAGATGCCGGGAGAGGAGAAGACTTCTGTCAGGTAAGTGAATTGTTTTTTTTTCACAGGTGCATTTTTTTTTCTAGTGTCTGCTGCCTACATTGTGATTTTCAGGTGTCTGCTGCACACATTATGATTTTCTAGTGTCTGCTGCCCTCATTGTGATTTTCTGGTCACTGCTGCCCACATTGTGATTTTTAGGTGTCTGCTGCCCACATTATGATTTCCTGGTCACTGCTGCCCACATTGTGATTTTCAGGTGTCTGCTGCCCACATTGCGATTTTCTGGTGTCTGCTGCCCACATTATGATTTTCTGGTGTCTGCTGCCCACATTACGATTTTCTGGTCACTGCTGCCCACATTGTGATTTTCAGGTGTCTGCTGCCCACATTGCGATTTTCTGGTGTCTGCTGCCCACATTGCGATTTTCTGGTGTCTGCTGCCCACATTACGATTTTCTGGTCACTGCTGCCCACATTGCGATTTTCTGGTCACTGCTGCCCACATTGCGATTTTCTGGTGTCTGCTGCCCACATTGCGATTTTCTGGTGTCTGCTGCCCACATTGCGATTTTCTGGTGTCTGCTGCCCACATTACGATTTTCTGGTCACTGCTGCCCACATTGCGATTTTCTGGTCACTGCTGCCCACATTGCGATTTTCTGGTGTCTGCTGCCCACATTATGATTTTCTGGTGTCTGCTGCCCACATTACGATTTTCAGGTGTCTGCTGCCCACATTACGATTTTCAGGTGTCTGCTGCCCACATTACGATTTTCAGGTGTCTGCTGCCCACATTAGGATTTTCTGGTGTCTGCTGCCCACATTGCGATTTTCTGGTGTCTGCTGCCCACATTGCGATTTTCTGGTGTCTGCTGCCCACATTGCGATTTTCTGGTGTCTGCTGCCCACATTACGATTTTCTGGTCACTGCTGCCCACATTGCGATTTTCTGGTCACTGCTGCCCACATTGCGATTTTCTGGTGTCTGCTGCCCACATTATGATTTTCTGGTGTCTGCTGCCCACATTACGATTTTCAGGTGTCTGCTGCCCACATTACGATTTTCAGGTGTCTGCTGCCCACATTACGATTTTCAGGTGTCTGCTGCCCACATTAGGATTTTCTGGTGTCTGCTGCCCACATTGCGATTTTCTGGTGTCTGCTGCCCACATTGCGATTTTCTGGTGTCTGCTGCCCACATTACGATTTTCTGGTCACTGCTGCCCACATTGCGATTTTCTGGTCACTGCTGCCCACATTGCGATTTTCTGGTGTCTGCTGCCCACATTGCGATTTTCTGGTGTCTGCTGCCCACATTACGATTTTCTGGTCACTGCTGCCCACATTGCGATTTTCTGGTCACTGCTGCCCACATTGCGATTTTCTGGTGTCTGCTGCCCACATTATGATTTTCTGGTGTCTGCTGCCCACATTACGATTTTCAGGTGTCTGCTGCCCACATTACGATTTTCAGGTGTCTGCTGCCCACATTACGATTTTCAGGTGTCTGCTGCCCACATTAGGATTTTCTGGTGTCTGCTGCCCACATTGCGATTTTCTGGTGTCTGCTGCCCACATTGCGATTTTCTGGTGTCTGCTGCCCACATTGCGATTTTCTGGTGTCTGCTGCCCACATTACGATTTTCAGGTGTCTGCTGCCCACATTGTGATTTTCAGGTGTCTGCTGCCCAGTGTGCCCACATTACAATTTTCTGGTCACTGCTGCCCACATTGCGATTTTCTGGTCACTGCTGCCCACATTGCGATTTTCAGGTGTCTGCTGCCCTCATTACGATTTTCAGGTGTCTGCTGCCCACATTACGATTTTCAGGTGTCTGCTGCCCACATTACGATTTTCAGGTGTCTGCTGCCCACATTGCGATTTTCAGGTGTCTGCTGCCCACATTGCGATTTTCAGGTGTCTGCTGCCCACATTGCGATTTTCTGGTGTCTGCTGCCCACATTACGATTTTCTGGTGTATGCTGCCCACATTAGGATTTTCTGGTGACTGCTGCCCACATTGCGATTTTCTGGTGACTGCTGCCCACATTGCGATTTTTCTGGTGACTGCTGCCCACATAAGGATTTTCTGGTGACTGCTGCCCACATTAGGATTTTCTGGTGTCTGCTGCCCACATTACGACATTCTGGTGACTGACTGCTGCCCACATTAGGATTTTCTGGTGACTGCTGCCCACATTACGATATTCTGGTGACTGCTGCCCACATTAGGATTTTCTGGTGACTGATGCCCACATTGCAATTTTCTGGTGACTGCTGCCCACATGGCGATTTTCTGGTGACTGCTGCCCACATTGCGATTTTCTGGTGAACTCTGCCCACATTACGATTTTCTGGCCCACATTACGATTTTCTGGTGAACACTGCCCACGTTACGATTGTCTGGTGAATGCTGTCCACGTTACGATTTTCTGGTGAACGCTGCCCACATTACGATTTTCTGGCCCACATTACGATTTTCTGGTGAACACTGCCCAAGTTACGATTGTCTGGTGAATGCTGTCCATGTTACAATTTTCTGGTGAACTCTGCCCACATTACGATTTTCTGTCCCACATTACGATATTCTGGTGAACGCTGCCCACATTACGATTGTCTGGTGAATGCTGCCCACGTTACAATTTTCTGGTGACTGCTGCTCACGTTACTATTTTCTGGTGACTGGTGCCCACATTACGATTTTCTGGTGAACTCTGCCCACATTATGATTTTCTAAAGGCCCACATTACGATTTTCTGGTGAACTCTGCCCACATTACGATTTTCTGGCCCACATTACGATTGTCTGGTAAAATGCTGCCCACTTTACAATTAATTTACAGTGAAACGCTGCCCCATTACGATTATTTGGCACCTATGGGGGGGGGGCCCATCCAAATATTCGCAGGGGGGCCCAGTGATTTCTAGTTACGCCCCTGCTTGTACCCACGATTCTCCTTAACATATGTAACAATTTTGGTGTCAACAGCATGGATGAGGACTTTGCTATTCACTGCTAAAATCGGCAAGAAATTATGGTCATCACTATTCCAATCCTCTTGTACCTGTATGTAAAAACCAAAATCAAGAAGCACATTTACTAAGACTAGTGTTGGGCGAACACCTGGATGTTCGGGTTCGGGCCGAACAGGCCGAACATGGGCCAGATGTTCGGCATGTTCGGCCCGAACGCCGAACTCAATGGAAGTCAATGGGACCCCCGAACATGCCCATTTTGGGGGCCCTATGGGGTCGCAGGCATAAGGGGGGAGCATGCCCCGATCGCGGGGGGGGTCGGAAATTCCCCCCACCCCCTCCGCTAGCGCTCCCCCCTCTGCCCGCTTCCCCATAAAAAAAGTTTAAGGCAAGTTAAATAGTACCTGGTGGCTGGCCTGGCACTGGCAGTGGAGTGAGGAGGAGGAGGAGTCCGAGTAGCAGAGTGACGCGTTGAGGCCGGGCAGCGGGTGGTTCAGCGGTAGTACCCTTGTGGTACTTCCGCCCTTTCTCTGACCTCACGTCCTCTACGTGATGACGCATACGAGGGTACGCGTGACGCGTACCCTCGTATGCAGAGGACGTGAGGTCAGAGAAAGGGCGGAAGTACCACAAGGGTACTACCGCTGAACCACCCGCTGCCCGGCCTCAACGCGTCACTCTGCTACTCGGACTCCTCCTCCTCCTCACTCCACTGCCAGTGCCAGGCCAGCCACCAAGTACTATTTAACTTGCCTTAAACTTTTTTTATGGGGAAGCGGGCAGAGGGGGGAGCGCTAGCGGAGGGGGTGGGGGGAATTTCCGACCCCCCCCCCCGCGATCGGGGCATGCTCCCCCCTTATGCCTGCGACCCCATAGGGGGGCCGTATTGCGGCATGTTCGGGCGAACAGGGCCCTGTTCGGCCCTGTTCGGCGGCCATTCAGTAGTTCGGGGCGAACCCGAACTTAAAAGGCCGAACACCATCAGGTGTTCGGCCGAACTCGAACATCACCCGAACAGGGTGATGTTCTGCAGAACCCGAACAGTGGCGAACACTGTTCGCCCAACACTAACTAAGACTATGAACTAGATCGTGTGGTTTTTGGAATTTGGGTCGGTTTGAGAAAGCTAACTATATATGCTGTAGTTACATAGTTAGTTTGGTTGAAAAAAAGCCATTCGTGCAGCAAGTCCAACCAGAAAAACTAAATACAATAAATAAAGAAGTATCAGGTACCTTTCTGTCCTGCACCCTCACATATCCTAGTTCATTCAAAAAGGCCCCTACACACAGTGATGGATTGAGATGTAGTGGGGCCCTAAGCAAGGTAGTAGCTTTGGGCCTACCTTGTCCTTTTGGTAAGCTGAAGCGTTCAAAGAAGATGGCAGGTGACCGCTTGATACCCACTAGGCCCCAAGCACAAGCCTAGATTGCCTGGTGGAGGTGGGAGTGGGCTTGGAAGGGATTTATTGTATTATTATATGTATTAAAATGTGTGATGTCTGTAATTTTACTTTTTGCCACTAGGTGGTGCTAGAAACACTATCCTGGTTTACCAGGAAGTGTTTATTTTTTTTACTTTTCTTTACTTTTGTTATTATGAATGGACATGGCCCCTGGGTTATGTCTAATCATTCCAGGCACTACGATTGGTTCAGGAAACCCTTGTTCCCCTTCACCAACCCCCAACACTAGGAACAAGTGGGGGTCGCGCACACATGCGTGCACACCCGCTGCTGTAACACTGGACATGTATACACGTCCAATTACACTTGAGTCATTTCTATCTGGATAACTATAGTAGTAGACTTAAGTGGTTAAAAGATTTAAAGAAAAAACATATAAATGGTGTATGGCCACAAAGGATGAGTCGGATCCATTTTATGTAAAGCTACTCTCACCTTTCCGTAGCGCAGTTCCCATTTCTCCGCTCCCCGACCAGCTGCTCTTTACTCTCTCTTCACTCTCATGGTGCCTGTGTTATGTAGCAAATACTAGAAGCCAAACACTAGCGCTCTCTAGTGGTCACCTAAGGTATGTGCAATAGTGACACTAGTGTTTGGCCCCTATAGAGCTTGTTATGTCACACATCGGGATTCGAGAGTGAAGAGACAGAAAGGAGCAGTCAGCGGGGAGAGAAGACATGGAAACAGCATCGCAAACAAGTGACTGTAAGGTACGCTTAAAGGGGAACTGAAGAGAGAGGTATATGGAGGCTGTCATGTTTATTTCCTTTTAATCAATACCAGTTGCCTGGCAGCCCTGCTGGTCTATTTCTCTGCAGTAGTATCTGATTAAAACCAGAAACAAGCATGCAGCTAGTCTTGTCAGATCAGACTTATAAGTCTGAACCACTGAAACACCTGATCTGCTGCATGCTTGTTCAGAGGCTATGGCTAATAGTATTAGAGGCAGAGGATCAGCAGGGCTGCCAGGCAACTGGTATTGTCTAAAAGGAAATAAACATGACAGCCTCCATATACCTCTCTCTTCAGTTCCCCTTTAAAGTTTTGTTTTCTTCTTTTTTTCAACCAAACTAACAACAAAACTATGTAGGTGGCTGCTTGGTGTAATGGTTAAGGGCTCTGCCTCTGACACAGGAGACCAGGGATCAAGTCTCGGCTCTGCCTGTTCAGTAAGCCAGCGCCTATTCAGTAGGAGACCTTAGGCAAGTCTCCCTAACACTGCTACTGCCTATAGAGCATGTCCTAGTGGCTGCAGCTCTGGCGCTTTGAGTCCGCCAGGAGAAAAAGCGTGATATAAATGTTAGTTGTCATGTAAGAATACAATACAACAGAATTTGTAAGGTGCTTTCTCCCATAGGACAAAATACCATATAATAATAGCAATATGCTGCTGGAAAAAAACAACAATATGTTGGCTTTTTCAAGCTAATATATTAAAACAAAAAGCTGAAAATGAAGAACAACATAACAACAGATTGGGCAGTGCGTTGGTCTGGAACAATTGTGTGTGTTACCACAATGCCAAGGAGGAAATAAATCATCTATAATATAGAAGAAATTATTGCTGTCCATCAATATGGTTGGTAGTCCCTTTTTAAAGTGAATCCGAGATAAAGTTTTACTCATTGCATAATTGTGTTCCTTTTATATAGTTTATAGGGCATTCCTCAAGCCTGATACTTTCTTTGTTTTGTTTTAGTACCCAATTCCCTATAAACTTAACAAGCCTTGCCCACAGCTTTGTCACAGTGCCTTGTTACTCAGGCCCATGTAGCAAGGGCTTATGGGGGCTCAGTCTGGGCAGCAGGAGGAGGTTACTAGCCAGAGATTTCAGAGGCAGAGGAAAGGAGGGAGGAGGAGGGGGGAGTGAGCTGAGGGCTGAAGGTGCTATCAGCTTGCCTATGTGTAATGTGAAAAACAGAACATGGCTGCTGTCATTGTATCACAGGAATAAATAATCATAAACTGTTGAAGCTGTTTGCAGCTAGATTTGCTGTGTAAACTATCTAAACTTTAGGTAAGATATATAGACAAGCTACTTGTTATAGTTAGTTTTTCATCTCGGATCCGCTTTAAACTGTTTTAAGTCCATCATTGCCCATGAGAAAGATTATTCACAAGTGAAAACAGCAGCCAGTCTTCCCACTAGTTGATGTGTCAGTTAATCTACCCCAACCTTAAACTATACAGTGCTCAGAGAAACTTAAAAACACTTAAGTCTTAAGTGTATCTTGATTGTACATTTACAGATTTGTTAATATATTTAAAAATAGCTTGGTGATGCCTTCAACCGTATAGAGTTTTCTTCATAGCGACCATGACAGTGTTTTGCTGTCATGTCAGTAACATTATTTCATCAAATAGTGACCTTAGCCCGTATAAAAATGGGCTAGGTCTTTCACCACTCCTCCACGCGCACGCGCCCACCCTGCTGCCCCACGCGCGCACGCCCACCCCTTCCGGCCCCGTCCTCCCTCAGCTCTTCTCAGTCTCTGCATCCCTCCCTGCACATGCACAAAACATGGGACACACACACACTAACACACACACACACACACACACACACACACACACACACACACACACACACACACACACACAAACACACACACACACACACACACACACACACACACACACACACACACACACACAGGAAGCGAGGGATGAGACGCAGAGACAAAGGGGTTTTATTATAGAGGATAATGAAAAAGAATACATTAGAATAATGACAGGAATTGTAGGACTGTGCAGACTTTTACCATTTAAACCTTCTGGACGTAGAAGCTACGTCCAGAAGGCCATGTGCGGTCCTGCGCGCTCTTGCAGCCGAACGCGCGCATGCACGCACCCTCCCGGCTGCGGATCGTTAGCCCAGCAATCAATTAATCGGGACATGGTGCTCAATAATTGATTCCTCTCCCCGGCAGAAAAAGCGACTGCTTCTCTCGGAAGCCTCGCTTTTTCTGCCTCTTACGTCCCCCTACGTCCCTCTAAGCGTACATGTTACACTTAAAGTGACGCCATGTAAACAAACTCAAGGTTGCCATCTTGTGGCCAAAAAGTAAAACTACATCTACATGTAAAAAAAATAAAAAATAATCACATATTTACATTAAAAAAAAACTATTTACATTCCACCCTCTCAAAAATACCCATATAAAATGTTTAAAAATGTTTAATAAAAATAAATAAATAAATAAATACAATAAAAAATACAAT
Organism: Hyperolius riggenbachi; assembly: GCF_040937935.1. Taxonomy (NCBI): domain Eukaryota; kingdom Metazoa; phylum Chordata; class Amphibia; order Anura; family Hyperoliidae; genus Hyperolius; species Hyperolius riggenbachi. Next base: position 681,862,141 of record NC_090646.1, read on the forward strand.
AAAAAAAACACGTAAATATTTACCTAAGGGTCTAAACTTTTTAAATACCAATTTAAAGATGAAATATTTCTTTTTTTTTTTTTTATTATAAGCTTGTAAATAGTGATGGATGCAAAACGGAAAAATTTCCAAATACAATATTGTCGCCGTACATTGTAATAGGGGCATCATTTAAACGGTGTAATACCCGGGACTATTAGGCAAATACAATAGGTGGGTTTTAATTATGGAGGCATGTATTATTTTAAAACTATAATGGCCGAAAACTGAGAAATAATGAATTTTTTCAGTTTTTCCTTATTCTTTCTGTTAAAATGCCTTTACAGTAAAGTAGCTCTTAGCAAAATGTACCCCCCAAAGAAAGCCTAATTGGTGGCGAAAAAAAACAAGAAATAGATCAGTTCATTGTGATAAGTAGTGATAAAGTTATAGGCTAATGAATGGGAGGTGAAAGAGGTTCAGATGCATAAAGTGAAAACGACTGAAAGCTGAAGTAGTTAAACACATCAGGAAACTGTATATCAGCTGATAACTGTGTCTTCATCTAAGGCCCGGTTCACATTAGCGTTCGCTATCCGGATTTTCCGGATCTGATCCGGACCGCATACTGTACAAACGGAACGTGCGTTCCACATAGCAATGTAAAGGCTATGCGGACGTTCACACGCGTCCGTTCCATACAGTATGGAGCCGGATCGGATCCGGACTCCGGACTCTTTTCCAACATGCGCTATTTTTTGGGTCCGGGTCTCCGGCCCACGCACCCGGACCGGAGCCGGACCTGAGCCTGACAGCACCATCAGGAACACAGAAACCAATGGGGAACGGAAGGCAGAGAACACACTGCCTACAAAAACCTGACGTTCTACCCCACTTCCTATGCGTATCCAAGCGGCCATTTCAGATGGGTACACATGGGCCAAACATGTCTGGAGTGGAGCAGCAGTGACAGACATGCTGGAGCTGTTTTGGCAGAATGTCGGAGGTGGAGGTGAGGCCTACAGCGGAGGAACCTGATTCTACACGTGCACCAGGTGCACCTTCTGCTGACCCCAACATTTTTTTTTTTTAAATTTCGCTATTTTTTGCCCACGGATCCGGATGGCAGCCTGATGCATGCCTGATACAAACGGACCAGATCCGGATCGGAACCGTACGGTTCTGATCAGGATCAGGTCAGGATCCGATCAGGATCCGATCAGGATCTGGTCCGTTTACTTGCCAAAACGCAAGTGTGAACGAGGCCTAAGCACTTCTCACTGCAGTGTAATCAGCGTCAGTGCTGCTCATCAGGATTCCGGATATCCGGGTAACCCGGATATCCGAACTTTTTTACGCTATCTGGATCGGATTCCGGATTTCTCTTGAAATTCGGCTAGCTATCTGCGGATATTTGGCCGCATAACCCGGATATCCGCGGATATTGTGGATATCCAGATCTGAAATACTGTAACTAAGGAGCTGATGTCCTGGAGCCAATCAGAGGGCTCCCAGCAGAAGCCCTAGCAACCAATCACAGAGAGGAACCCTGGCCAGCCCCACCTGACCTCGTTGAGCCAATCAGAGGGCTCCCAGCCTAAACCCTGGCACCCAATCACAGAAAGGAACACTGGCCAGCCCCCCCTGTATAATAAGGAGGGTTGCCATGATGAGACATATTGTCTTAGCTTGCTGAATGCTCACTGAAAGACATGCTCCAGTGCTGGTGGCCTAGCAAGGGGGCTGTACACAGTTATAAACCTAAATCTGTTCAGTGATTAACTCCTTCACTACTATCACTACACTATTGTTAAATCGTGAATTAGCTTGATTGATGTCATTGTATGACAGTCAGTGTGTGCTCCAGTGCTGCTGGGCCAAGGGCTGTGCACAGTGATAAGCTGTTCAGTGATTAACCCCTTCACTATCACTACACTATTGTAAAATCATTAATTAGCTTGATGTCATTTGTGTGACAAACAGAGTGTGTGTTGCAGGCAGCTGCTGTGTGTCTCTGTGTGTGCTGTGCACAGACCAGGCCAGCTGATGCCTTCTGGCCAGCTCTTAGCCTTAGGTATAGGTTAGGGGATAGGATTACTGTGTTATTGTGTAGTTAGTACTGTAGTACTGCAGTCAGTGCTAGTAGTTGTTAGAGTAGTAGTACTACTGTGTTAGCTTTCTATAGAACTGCTGTGCTGTGAGCAGTGGCAGTGTGACAGTTAGTGTGCACTAGTGTCTTCTCCTCTGCTGTCTGCCTGTCACTTGGCACGTGTCACGTGGCACGTGTCACATGGCACTTGCCAAGTGTCACGTGGCACTTGCCAAGTGCCACGTGACAAGTGCTACGTGCCATGTCCGCCATGCTCCTGGCACACGTTACACCTGCTGCTTCTGCATTGCCCTGCTCCTGCTGCCTGTGCAGCTCCCACCGCTAGGATGCCACAGGCCACTGCTGCTGTGCTGATACCACCTATATGTAACCCAAAACACAATTGCGGTGTCATTTTTTGGAGGTGTCTGGGCTGAAAACTGTCATGTCCCAGTTGTGCGGTTGGACTTCGGACACAATGTGGGCTGCACGACCGCTGTCTGAAACCTTGTCCCTTTTTTCTGGAGGGGGATTTTAAGTCCCCACATCATCAATTAGTGTTTCCCTTTACAAAATAATGATGCTGCATGCCTCATTTACCCTAAAAAACATTTTAAAGCAATTTAAAGGCCATTTCCGGTTTTTCTATCCGGATATCCGAATTTTCCCGGATACCCCGGATACTAGGGTCGGATATCCGGTTCGGATTCGGATTGAAAAATTTTGAAATTGGATATCCGACCCGGATCAGATATCTGGGTATCCGGTTCCGGGTGAATCTGGATTTTGAAAAGGGGTATCTGAGCAGCACTAATCAGCGTGCATAGTCGGTACAAGAATTGTTTCTGTATGAATAAAATAGCATTAATTTGCAACATAACTAAATGGACCAGAACATATAATATTGCATCCTGTACAGCACACAATGTTGTGGTTAGTCTCAGACCATTAACATAATTTGTTTTTAATGGAAAGGATAATCTTGTCTGATCTGTCATGACTGCAGTCTGCAGGTTCCAGAGCGATCAGGGAAATAACAAGAATAATGGATATTGGGGGCGGAGCTAGCCATGCAGCCGTGAAGACACGTTTCCTTGGAGCTCCTGATCCAACCGCCCAATACTAGCTAAAACGACCAGAATTGATATAGGTAGAACTCCTGCAACATGCCAGGGAAATCCAAGAACAAAACAGGAGTAAAACCCACCCCGCGGAAGACACAAGAGACACAACAACAGGCCGTTAAATCTCCCAAGAGAAACGAAGCGACGCAGACTCCAGTCAAAATGGCCGACGCCTCCCCATCCGCTAGCAAAGCAGCGAAGATGGCAGACACTGAGGCTGCCACGGTGAAGTCCCTAAACGAAATCCGTGATTTCCTCCACACCTTACCTACTAAAGATGATCTCGCTGACTTGGCGGACCGTATCACGGCGGCCTCCCGGGCAGAGCTACAGGTGGTGCAGGATGAGGTCGAACTACATGACTCCAGAATAGCACGCCTGGAGAGCGATCTGGACGACCTAAAGGCGGACGTGAAAAAACTAAAAAAGGAGAAAGAACAGCAAGCCACGACCAATGCTTTACTACGCTCGGGCCTGGAAGACCTGCAGAACCGTAGCCGCCGCTGCAACATAAGGGTGAGAGGGCTGCCGGAGACCTATGACGCAGCACAAATAGATCCAGCATTAACGGCGATTTTCAACGGTGTTCTGAACCGTTCAGCGGAAGAGGTCATTAAATTTGACCGGGCGCATAGAGCCCTGAGGCCTAAACCGGCGGAGGGGGATCCACCACGTGACATAATTTGCAAACTGCATCACTATAGCCTGAAAGACGCCATCATGCAAGCAGCGAGGCAGAAGGATAGCATCGACCACGAAGGCCACAAAGTGCAGCTCTTCCAGGACCTGGCTCCAGGAACCTTAGCTCAGAGAAGAGCCCTACAACCACTACTGAAGCTGATAGTGGACAAAGGCTGGAAATACCGGTGGGGCTTCCCGTTTCACCTGGTAATCATGGAAGACGACAAGGCTCATATCCTCCGCAGCCCTTCAGACCTCCCAGAGCTGTTTGAGACCCTACAGTTGCAACCGGTGGAGCTCCCGGAATGGAACCCCGATCAAATGGTCCTAGGCCTGCCGCAAAGGAATAGGCGCAAGAGGTCGAACCCGCGTAACGGTGGTAATGATGACTCACCTTAAGCTATCTTATCTTTAATACACTACAACGGACCAGGTACTGTAGCCCTATTTTATTTTATTCCTACTATGTAGACTGTTCAGACCTTCTCCCTCCTATGGAGTGGGCACAGCTCATATGGCCGCTATGTGAAATCCCCATATGATTATCTACGCAGTGACCATACCTCTGAATACATACATTGGAGAATGGTCTAGCCAGTTATGTGATTGAGCCCCCCCCGCTGCTTATCCTTAGCATGGAGAGTGCCTTACCGGAACAATTTTACCACTTAGCACTCAGAAGACGGCGCACGTCTGTACGTGCATTGCTAACAGCACAGGGCCTGGGGCCCCCGTATACCACCTTGTTCACTGGATATATGTGCTACCAGATATGCCTTTTATGAAAAGGGGTTACGGGAGCTCGGCAACTTGTTCACTGGACATATGTACGCTTTTGATAAATGGGATTACTGTTCATAACTGTAATGGTGGCATACTACATCTATTAGTGGGAGTAGGCAAACTAGTGGGCACTGAGGGAGGGGAAGGGGACCTGGGACTGGGCTGCTGCTATAAGGCGGCGGTCCACCTCAGGATTAGTGCAACCCATAAAATCAATCTGGAAGTATCTATGTGGCTGTTGCAAAGTAACAGAGGCGAGACCAAAATGAGAATGTACACACCTTGGGCCGTTTTCTCTCCCACTTGACAGGGCCATTATTGCCACGTCTTTGCATGAAGAAATGGGGGTAGGGGTCACCACCAGAGGCAAAAGGGGGGAGGTGGGAAGGACGTACAGGTAAGGATGTAATGGGCTGCAGACACCTGGTCAGTTATGTGTACCCTGGATCGGTTCTACTATCTATAATATATGGTTGTTTATTATTTAGATAAAATGCACTGGGCGGTGTGGGTTGGGGGAGTCCCATTCTCCACGCTGTCAATGGTTGATCAGAACCCACATAGGAAGACTCGTGTAGTCTTAACCCAAAAGTGGGCAATAGCTGCTATTAGTTTTTCCTTCATGTTGAAGGACATATGTTTGGTTATACATTTACAACCCGGATTTCCTGATAGTATCTACATGACACACACTGTAGCTGGAGACAACAGACTGCATATATGGCAGGAGTGAAGTGTATTTCCATCAACGCCAGAGGCCTTAACACCCCAGAAAAAAGGAGAATTCTCCTAAAAGACATGATGAAACAAAATGCACACATTGTGTTTGTCCAAGAAACACATTTTAAGACAGGTAACCATCCCGCCTTTCGGGACCAAAACTACCCAAACTCCTTCCTGGGAGTTTCCCCGATTTCAAAGACAAAAGGGGTCGCTATTCTAATCCACAAAAACTTACCATTTGTTATGCTTGATGTGAAATCTGACGTTGATGGAAGATTTGTCCTAGTAAAGTGTCTCATAAATGATCTCAAATATACCTTGTGCTCCGTTTATGCTCCCAATATGGACCAGGTCTCTTTCCTGGCTAAATTTCTGGAGGCCCTGGATTCCTTCGCAGAAGGTAGCATTATCTTGGGGGGAGACCTCAACACAACTTTGAACCCTAAAATTGATAATTCACAGGGTAAGGCATCCCTGTCCTTTGCAAAAATAAACAAGATTAAACGCATGCTACATGAAAGACAATTGGTTGATGTGTGGAGGTTGTCTCACCCAGACACAAAAGATTTCACCTATTACTCCAGTGTCCACCAAACCTACAGCAGAATAGACTATATTCTAATATCCCATAATCTGCTGACAGAACACACTTTGGCGGACATTGGAGTGATCTCCTACTCTGACCATGCCCCGGTATGTGTCACTCTTAACTGCAGGCTTAAAAGAGAGCTACCGTTCACATGGAGGCTAAATGCATCTATTCTCCAAGATGAAATAGCAAGTTTAAGTGTTCTAAAAGAACTGGAAGCTTACTTTGCAATTAATGACAATGGAAATATACACCCCACATCATTGTGGGATGCGCATAAATGTGTACTGAGGGGTTTTTTTATTCAATTGGGGGCAAAGCGCAAGAAGGAAAGAAACCGGGCCATCCAGACACTACTAGAGGAGATCCATGTCTTGGAACAAAAACATAAGCGGAGCCCAAGACAGGTAGATTTGACACTCTTGCAGGAAAAAAGAAGGAAGTTGAATACCTTCCTACAGGAGTACGCCAAACAGGCGGCCTACAGATGTCAGAACATGTACTACACCCGGGGTAATAAATCGGGGAAGCTGCTGGCAAAGGCCCTTAAGCAACAGCAACAGAGGACATACATACCCCAGATAATTGATGAGAAGGGAGTAAAGCACGTTAGGAGCGGCTCCATTGCCAATAGCTTCCAAAAATTCTATACCACCCTATACAATTTATCACTTAAAGAGGACGCTGGAGACGTACAAGGGAGACAGGAAGCCATTGAAAACTATCTCGCAGCAGCTAGACTCCCCCACTTAGACGCAACCATAGCTGAAGAACTAGAGGCTCCATTCACTGAAATGGAAATTAATGATGTAATTGCAAGCTTAAAAACTGGGAAAGCACCGGGGCCAGACGGCTTCTCGGTTGACTATTACAAAAAATTTAAAGGAACCCTGACCCCTTACCTGTGCAGATTATTTAACTCTGTTGCAGATAACAGGACCAACACAAATTTTTCGACACAGATGCTGGAGTCACATATAACCGTGATCCCAAAGCCCGATAAGGACCCATCTAGTTGTAGCAGTTACAGGCCAATATCTTTGCTAAACATAGACATAAAAATATTCGCCAAAGCTTTGGCAAACAGATTGGCCCAACATATGGGTCTTTTAGTGCATTGGGATCAAGTGGGATTCATACCTCATAGAGAGGCAAGGGACAATACTATCAGAGCCCAGATTCTGCTGCAGCTTGCCCGGTCTCGGAACACGCCCTGTATGCTACTTTCCACTGACGCCGAAAAGGCCTTCGACCGGGTGAGCTGGAGCTGGATTATGGCAACACTTAAAAACACTGGGATGGGCCCCCGTATGTTATCCGCAATTAGTGTCCTGTACTCAAATCCTACAGCGAGAATCAAAGCTAATGGAGAACTTTCAAAACCACTACCTATTAGAAATGGTACGCGCCAAGGGTGCCCCCTGTCACCATTGATATTTGCATTGACATTGGAGCCGTTCCTTAATCACGTTAGGGCCTGCAGAGACATCAAAGGGATCGAGGTGGGAGAATCTAGCAATAAAGTAGCCGCATACGCAGACGATTTGTTGTTCTTCCTTACAGAACCAGACTTATCTCTCACTAGGCTACTAGAAGAATTCAATACCTTCGGAAAACTGTCAGCATTTAAGATAAACCTGGACAAATGTGAGGCCTACAATGTGGGGATCTCTGAATTGGCTAGACGGAGACTAGAACAGAAGTTCCCCTTTAAATGGAATAAGCAATATATACGCTACTTGGGTACCAATATTACACACTCTCCCTGCGAAACCTTTGCACTAAATTTTCCACACATGCTAAATACCATAACGGGTGACCTTGAGAGATGGAACCTACCTTACTTATCATGGCTAGGGCGTATTGCTGTCTTAAAAATGAATGTTATGCCACGTCTCCTATATTTATTCCAGACTCTGCCAATACCAATACCTTCAAGCTTCCTGACACGTTTCCAAACTCTTTTCAACAGATATGTCTGGAAAGGTAAACCACCTAGAATTAAGAGAGAGATCTTGTATAGCACCAAGCAAACAGGTGGCCTGGCAGTACCCAACGTCAGACTATATCACTATGCGGCTGTTCTAACTAGAGCAGTGGACTGGGCTAGACACAGAGGCACTAAGCAATGGACCGTCTTAGAAACAGGACTAACAATGTATTCCCCACTAGATTTTCTGTGGACAAAGGGGCATGACACAAGGGAGCTACAATTTTCCCCCCTGAGTATATACACGTTTAAATGCCTCAGCAGAGTCAGGCACCTACCAGAAATGTCGCCTCTACCTTCGCCCTTGCTCCCGCTCTCCCACAACCCAGAGTTACACCTGGCCTGCAGTAGAGATGACAGACCTCATAGACCTCAGGAGAAGCTGACCCTAGGAAAATTCTGTGCCCAGAATAACTGGTTGACGTTGGAGGACCTACAACTCCAATACCCAGCCTTGAATCTTAACTGGTGGACCCTATTCCAAATTAGATACTACCTACGTAGCCTTAGAATCTCGCCCTCGGGGGTGAGAAAACCCTCCATTTTTGAGGAACTCTGCTCCAAGGGCGAGCCTGTACAGAAAACCCTCTCAACTATTTACTCGCTATTAATTGAGCAGACCACCCCAGTTATGTCATTCTTTGACAAATGGGAGGTGGAGATGGGAATGCCTCTTAGTCCAGCACAAAGAACCAAGATCTGTTCCTTCACCCATAAGTCTTCCAGGGCCACCAATATCCAGGAGGTCAACTACAAAATCCTGACCAGATGGTATCTAACACCCTGTAAACTCCATAGGATTTTCCCCTCAATTAGCCCAGATTGCTGGAGATGCTCCACAGAAAGAGGGACGTTATCACATATCTTGTGGTCATGTACCAAATTAAACACCTTCTGGAAAAAGGTAGAAAGCCTAGTGAAACTGGTCATTGATGGGGACATCCCCTTTACCTTAGGTTTTTACATCCTGCACATAAACTCCTGGTCGTATAAAAAATACAAAAAGTCAGTAGTAAGACATATCCTTAATGCAGCAAAGTGTGTGATAGTCAGGCGTTGGAGAAGCCCCGCCCCTCCTAGTATTAAAGAAGTGGTAGCAGAAATAGACCGGATATATCTGATGGAAAATATGGCACATATCTCTAACAATGACCCTGAGAAGTTCTGGAAGACTTGGAGGTATTGGTCGGGTATACGTGACTCTGAGGAATTGGGTACAATACTGGGAGATGAGTAGCAGAGCAAAATAGCATTTACTGTGGGCAGACTGGGGCCTGGGGCTTGATGGTATCTACCCTGAACTGCTTGGCATTACGTCTACAGCTAGGGAGTAGTGTGTTGTCATGTAATTGGACTGGTTTTATATAGGGCGGAGGGTTTCCTGTCTAGTTAGGGAAAGCATCTGCCGTCCTAGGTGAGAAAACCGGGTTGTTTCAGTTAAATACATGTTTATTAGTTTATTGATAAAATTGGTAAAGATCATAGGTGGTCAGAGGGGTGAACAGGGGAGATGGTCTGCCTATGACACGCACGGGCCGGGGATGTGCCCTACAAGCTGTTGAGGGTCTTGGCTCACGGCTGCCTCCGCTGTTCACCTAACACAATAAGCTATACCTAATTCTATGAGTAAGCACATGCGATTGATGTATGTACAAATATCCTGTGGTTCACATTCTCATATGCTAATTGATTGCAAAAGTCCGTGTGTACAGGACTACTGTTTTGATAACTGTTAGACTGCCTTTGGATCTAAATAAAGAATTTGAAAAAAAAAAAAAAAAAAAAAAAAGAATAATGGATATTGTTAGCTAAAATTCATTGCAAGCAGAGTTCTAGTATAAAGCAAACCACTGTTTCTGATAAAGTTTGAAGGCAGAGTACAAGGATATTCTACTACTTAATTCATATGGTGAAATATTGGTAGTATTTGCCAATATTTCACTATGACCTAACCTAACCTTACTTTTACACAGAATCCCCTTTGGTGTTGACTATCCTTATCCCCCCTGGTGGTGCCTCACCTTAAAGAGGAACTCCAGTGAAAATAATGTAATAAAAAAAAGGCTTCATTTTTACAATAATGATGTATAAATGATTTAGTCAGTGTTTGCCCATTGTAAAATATTTCCTCTCCCTCATTTACATTCTGACATTTATCACATGGTGACATTTTTACTACTGGCAGGTGGTGTTAGTGGAAGGAGATGCTGCTTGCTTTTTGGGCAGTTGGAAACAGCTGTTATTTCCCACAATGCAATGAGGTTCACAGACAGGAAACTGCCAGAACCATGAACCTGACATCACACTGTGGGAGGGGTTTCACCACAATATCAGCCATACAGCGCCCCCTGATGATCCGTTTGTGAAAAGGAAAAGATTTCTCCCGGGAAAGGGGGCATCAGCTACTAATTGGAATAAAGTTCAATTCTTGGTCAGGTATTCTCTTTAACCCTTTCTGGTGGGTGCCTAACCTTAACCTCCCTGCCGTTCTAAAAATGTGCTGCGCACGGCAGGGTGCGTGTTTTTTTGCAATTTTTATTCTTTATAGCATGTAGCTAGCCTAGCGCTAGCTACATGCTTCCCCCCTCCCCGTGACGTCCCCCCCACCCCTCCGATCACCGCCGGCACGTATGCCCATCCGGAAATCCCGTTCTGAACGGGATTTCCATGAGGGCTTTCCCCGTCGCCATGGCGACGGGCGCAATGACGTCACCAACGCCATCAACGTCGTGACGTCAGAGGGAGTCCCGATCCACCCCTCAGCGCTGCCTGGCACCGATTGGCCAGGCAGCGCACGAGTCTGGGGCGGGGGGAGGCACCCTCTGATGCGGTGGGCAGCGGCGAATCGGCGCGGAGCGGCGATCGTAAGTGACACGCAGCTAGCAAAGTGCTAGCTGCGTGTATAAAAAAAAATATGCAAATCAGCCCAGCAGGGCCTGAGGACTCCTCCGTGGTGGGTAACTCCGAGCTGAGCTCAGGATAACCGGCAAGGAGGTTTACCCGCCTTAAGCCCCATAAACCCCCCCAGTGCCTAACCTTTAATAGCTGCAGTTCACATAAGCATTGGCCACATTTGTTTGCACTTTTTTACGCTGTTCTGTCTAGGATGGAGGCAATGTGTAAGTTTCGTATCGGGGGCGGTAGGTCCTTGTCCTAAAAAGATATAGTGCAACTTTCAAGGATCTGCAAGTGTTTACAAATATAAAAATGCACAGTGAAGACTCCATTTTTATAATAAATAATATAAAGATCCAGAATAGTGGGGAGAAGGCTTTCATTGTGGACAGCAGGGGAACAGAATAATGTGGATCAGAGTTTTAGAGTTTTAGAAGCATGCAGAGCAAGGGAATAAAATGATGTACAGCAAGGAAAAAGTATTCTTGAATAATGACATATAAGATTTCAGAATGATGGGAAGAGAGTTGAAACATTCTGACTCCAGAGTTTCTCTTGTAGATCTGTGTCCTGCAGGATGGCTTCTCTATGGAAGGAGATGTCACTGGATTTCTGGAGAGAGAAGAATGTGGTACAGCAGCAGAACAGACTGTGAACAGAAAGGTTTGAACATGACTATAGTGCAGAGTGATGAGACATCCCTGCAGGTAATAATAATAATATTAATAATAATAACAGTAATAATATAAATAATAATTTGTATAGCGCTTTCCTCCCTGGGGGCTCAAAGCGTTGTGACCCTGCATTCTGCAGTCTCAAAGGCTCGGGAAAAGAGGTGGATTTTTTTTTTTTTTTTGCTGCATAAACTAAATTATAAACCACTTTAACAGACAAAACTCAGCATTAGGGGTGAGAGAGAACGCCTTTGGCAGTCTCGAGAAAAGTGTGACATCTGCTGCCGGGCAGTGTAATGCATCTGTAGCTCTGCCCTCTGCATTCCTCCATCTCTTGTACTAGGAAGACCAGCCAGTCCAGCAACATCACAGCCAGCCGAGCATCACCAGCCAGCCAAGTATCACCAGCCAGCCAGGCTAGACAAGTATTACTACCAGCCAGACCAACATCACCACTAGCCTCGCCAACCAGACCAATATCACCACCACCAACCAGACCAGCATCCAGGGCCGGATTTGTGGGCAGGCCCCCTAGGCATGGGACTAGGGCGGAGCCACGGAAGGGGCGGGTTTATAAACAGACATCAGTGTTCCAATGGCCGCCTGTGCTACTCCCCACAATGATGCAGTGTCATGTTTGTCTGCAGCCGCCCAACGCTACTCTTAATACAGTAGCATATCTGTGTGTGCAGGGGCAGCTACAGACATGGACAAAGCGCTGCTATCACTGGCGAACTCAGGGGGCTGTTCCGGGTGTCTGGAACCTCCCCCCTGCACTGAGCTGTGTATTCAGCCAGGGAAGCCCGCATAATATAAACAGCCTCATTCTCCCTCCCTTCTTACTTCTGGTGCTTCCCTCCAGCTAATAGAATGAGAGAGGCAGCCGAGCTTCCCTCACAACCCTCACAAGAAGATGCAGCCTACAGTGAGAGAATGTTGATTATGGAGTCCTGGACTCTCCACAGCACAGAAGTGTCAGACATGATGAAATTAGAGTGCAGGCAAGCTGGTAAATATGCACAGCATGATGCAGAGCTTGCCTGGACTCAGGGTCCGTGTGCAAACATCTGTCTGGTCTCTCCCCATTGTTATAATGACTGCATGTGTGGATAAGGTGTGGAACTGTGGATAACAAGCTGAAAAGTTTTTGACAGTCCCTAGACTCCAGGAGGGCTTCTTTCTGACTTGTGTGAGAGTCTGACAGGGACAGGAGTCCGATTACAGGCAAGTAGCCTGTGTGATGTGGGACTGCAATACAGATAAGTTCTCTGCTCCATCTCCGGGGCTATTCTCAATTTCTCCACTCCTCTCTCTGGGCTAGTGCACGCCAAAATGACAATAGCAATCGCTAGCAATTTGTGAGTGTGATTTTGTGAAGTGATTTTCAGAGCGATTTTTGAATAAATTGCTCAAAAACATGCTACATGCAGTATACCTGCGATTTTGAAAAAATCACAATGCTGCTGTGGGAACACCCACATAGGGTAACATTAGCCAAGCGCTTTTCAAATCACTGTTGATTTGAAAAACGCTCAGAAGCACTCTTGGTGTGCACCAGCCCTCCCTCATTCACCTTTGTTTCCCTCTTCCCCTAGTGCTGGCTGGCTGACTGTGTGTTCTTGTCTTACAGGAAAGCTAAATAAAAGTGCAATCCTGGTGAGGCAAAATAATATTATTTAGTATTTATGTAGCGCCGACATCTTCCGCAGATGCATATATCCCTGCATCATATGGGTATCACTTGCGCTATGTGACACTATGTAGCATATTCCACCGAATTGTCCAAACTAAGTCTATCTCCTGTTCCTCTCTTGGGGAGTTGTTCCAGCGCTGTACCCCGTTCACATTTGCTGCTACCAGAAGCCCTCAGAAACACTCGTGTCCTTGAGTACTTCCAAAGATAGGCAGCTCCGTAATACGCCAGCGCACTTTTGTGCATGGGCAGTATGGAGCCACCTGTATTCGGAAGCACTCGGGGACATACGTGCTTCTGGACCTTTCAGGAACCCCCCCCCCTTAAAAATCCTGCGTTTGCCCCTGGCTATTATGACAGGAGCAGTGGCCGCATGGTTGCAGCCCTTCCCACTGTCATTAAATGCTTCTCTCCGTCCCCTTTCAGTCTATGGAAGAGGAGGCAGTGCAACACTTTGTATCCCCGCCCTCCTCTTTGCTTCTGCAAATCGGAAATTCAGAGGGGCGGGGATGCAGGAGATGATGGAGGAAATGAAATCAGCCTACACTCCACGGTAACACCTCTGCTAAACTCTTGACGCAGCCAGCATGTGTGGATAGATGCACTCCCTTGCATCTCCCCTTTTCGGTATCTCTCTGTCATTCACTTTTTTTTTACAGTAAAAGTTTTTTTTTTGTGACAAAAAAGAAATTACAGCAGGAGATCCTTACAGACGTTTGTCCTTCACTTTTAAACTAGCATCTGCTGTGCCGTATGCTTCTAACGTCTGCTCTTCCCCAGCGCTCCCTCCTCAGTAATATTGGTGGGGAGATTTTGCTGTGCCGCTGGGAGTGATAAATGGGATCCTAAGGGCAGAGTGCAGACCTCCACGAAAGAAAAAGTAAGTTTAAGGTCGTCTGGCCACGAGAGAAGGCTGACAGGGCAGCAGCACATTGTTGTTAAGAAGTTATGTGTGTGCCATTCACATAACATGTATCTAGTGTAAATGCATTTGCTGAACAGTACTGCAGAAATACAAACTAGTGTGTGACACCCCCTACCATAACACGCTCTCCCTACATTCAGTGTAGTACAGCGAAGCATGGCTATTCTACCTATTCCAGTGGCAGGTCTGATCTAAACTCTCCTCTGTTTTTCATTGCAGCTAGGTACTTTAAGGCTCTGTTCACACTTGAGATAAAGAAAAACTGATCCATGTAAAAACATAAGGTGTCAGTTTTTTATCCATGCAATTAGCGTGCGATCACTGTGACTCCATTGATTTGGTACAATCGTTGCAGACCCAAGTTTTCGATATTGGCAGAACGGATTCATTCTACCGGAGCAATGGGAACAGGTCCATAGGTTAACATTGGATCCGTTACTATCGGTTAGGATCCGTTCCACCACCATCTGCTAACAGTCTGTTTTTCAGTGCCAATGTAAATCAGGCCTTATGCTGCATACTTCTGTACAGCTCCCGTGTGTTCTTCTGTGTCATGTCAGGAGCTGTATAGAAGTATGCTACAGCATAGCTCCTGCTGCAGTGAAGACCAGAGGAGAGGTGTGTGAACCTGGGCAAGCACAGTATTTAAAGCATACCTGTAGTGAAACAAGTGCCACTGGGAGATACCTCAGAAGGGGGAATCCACTGGATCATAATGAGGTTTCCCTTGTCTTCCTTAGCACCCCCGATAAAGTGTTGGCCACATGGAAAGTCTGCACAGGCGCACTTCGGCTGCCACCACTGGGTCACCCTGAACAATGCGCTCTGTGCAGGTGCAGCTGCAGCTGCTGCTTTCCGGTTAGGCTCAGGTGGAAATATCAGAGCCTGATCTGGGTTTATTCTACTCGGCAGGTGGCTTGCGCCTGTGCAGTAGAACAGACCCTATCGGGCTCAGCTATTTCCACCTGTGCAAGAAGCGGATACTGCACCTGCACGAGGCTCGCAGTGTAAATATTATGGTGTCCATTTTGCCAGGGGAGCCAGCGCTGGATCCATGCTGCTGGGGAGGACATGGGAAGCATCATTAGGATCTAGAGGCTTCCCCCTCCTGAGAAAAGTACCCCACCCGGGATGATTTCCCTTTAAAATACCATGCTCTGCTGTGCTACTCTGAGCTGCAGCAGTTTTATCTGAGCTGCAGCTACAGGGCAGCACTGGAGGAGACCCTTGGGATGGGGGAGAGAAGTGCACCCCTCCTCAGATGAAGAAGGTTACTTTAAGCACTATGATGGGCTCCCCACGCAAGAGTAATTCGGGGGGGGGGGGGGGGGCGCAGTTGAGGACAATGGGCCTTGGGCGGTAAAAAGTACAAATCCGGCCTTGCCAGCATCACCTCCAGCAGGGCCAGCCAGCCCAGCATCATCAACAAGCCAAGGATCACCACCACCAGCCAGGCCAGACAAGCATCACTACCAGCCAGAGCAACCTCACCACCAGCCAGGCCAGCCCAGCATCACCACCATCACCAGCCCAGCATCACCACCATCCAGACCAGCCAGTCCAGCATCTCCATCAGCCAGACCAACATAACCACCAGACAGACAGCCTAGCATCACCACCAGCCAGGCCAGCCAGTCCAGCATCACCACCAGCCAGACCAGCAAGACCATTATCACCACCAGTCAGTCCAGCATCAACACCAGCCAAGCCAGCAAGACTACCAGCCAGGCCAGCCAGCCCAGCATCACCACCAGCCAGGCCAGTTAGTCCAGCATCACCACCAGCCAGGCCAGCCAGCCCAGCATCACCACCAGCCAGGCCAGCCAGTCCAGCATCACCACCAGCCAGACCAGCAAGACCATTATCACCACCAGTCAGTCAGTCCAGCATCAACACCAGCCAAGCCAGCAAGACTACCAGCCAGGCCAGCCAGCCCAGCATCACCACCAGCCAGGCCAGTTAGTCCAGCATCACCACCAGCCAGGCCAGCCAGCCCAGCATCACCACCAGCAAGGCCAGCATCACTGCCAGCCAGCTAAATTAACATCGAAGAAACACAAGTGGTTAAGGTATGATTGTTTCAAGGCCTGATCGGTTACTGGAAATGCTTCCAGCAGGTCTGATTTTCTTCCATTTAGGAATAATAATAATAATAATAATAATAATCTGAACATTTGTATAGCGCTTTTCTCCTGTCGGAATTAAAGCGCTCAAGAGCTGCAGCCACTGGGACGTGCTCAAGAGGCCACCCTACAGTGTTAGGGAGTCTTGCCTTTAACTCCTTACTGAATAGGTACTTGACCTAGCCAGGATTCAAACCCTGGTCTCCCATGTCAAAGGCAGAGACCTTAACCAGTACACTATCCAGCCAGGAAGAATGGACAGTCTCCTACTTGGTCAGGGCCTATCTGCTGCCTGGATCTGGCTGGGCTCCTCATTGAGGATGATGATGGTGCAGAATCCCCAGTGTAGTGGAATTGCAGTGGGAGATTTCTAGTGGCTGCAGTACCTGCAATATTTGTGGATCAGGAGGTAAGCAAGGATGGTAAGCTCGCATGATAAGTAACTCATCTAAGGAGAGCTACGGCGCCATCTTGAGAGTCGCCTGTCAGCCCTGCCGAAAAAAGTTAGCTAGTTGGCAGGGATCCAAGATGTCCTTTTCCCTTTACTGGTGCAGGGTGCTTTCCAGGGGCCTTGGAGATAAACAGAACAACTTTGTTTGCTGCCAAGGCTTGAGTAGAACTGTGGAGGGTCACTTTTGGAGCAGTTAGGTAAGTGGGGAAATAGCTACACATCTGTCTTGTCTGGCTTCCAGCCAACACCCCCATTAAGTGTCCAATTCTGACCTGATGGTGAAGATATGTTTGATGTGTTGGTTTGTGTGTCCTGAGAAAAATGTAACCTGGACCTAAAAATACACAAGTTTGAGGGCAAATTTCAGATCCAATCCATAAACTTATTAGCATGTCATGGGGGTTGTTTCAGAAAAGACTGGTAACATTGCACACCACACGGAAATGTTACCAGGCTGTACTGACAATAGTAATGCTATATTGTGCCAATAGCGTGATTTTTTAGCATAGCAACATGCGTAAACAGGGTGCCTCGTCTTACATAAGTAGCTTAGCGCATGCTACGCTGGTTCCGTAACGTGTGGTAGACTGTTTACATGCATTACTATGGTAACACTTAGGGTGCTATCGGCACAACGAGCGTTACTATTTCCAGTACAGGCCGTTAACATTGCCACGTGGTGTGCAGTGTTACCGCCCTTTTTGTGAATCAACCCCCATCATCTGAAATACATTGCTGTGAGGTCAGAGGTGAGGAGATGTGATATATTCCCTACTACTCTATGAGCTCAGCCTCCCAAATGTGCTGCAATGCAATCACAATTTCCTTTATTTACACTGAGCACATTTCAAGCCCGTGATCTCCTACGTGTGATAAAAAACTAGTCAGAGGCCAGTCGCAAATGGAGGAAAAAATGCAGCATGTAGCACATCTACAATTGGCCAAAAAGGAAATTACAGCAGTGGAAAAGGGGCAGGACCATTACTATGCCAATCGTGGTGCCATTGCAATCTGCAAATCCCTATTCATTGTCAGTCTAGACCAGGCATAGGCAAACTCGGCCCTCCAGCTGTTAAGGAACTACAAGTCCCACAATGCATTTGCCTTTATGAGTCATGACTGTGGCTGTCAGACTCCTGCAATGCATTGTGGGACTTGTAGTTCCTTAACAGCTGGAGGGCCAAGTTTGCCCATGCCTAGTCCAGATAGAGAGACAGAAACATACACTAGTCTCTATTTACTTGTCTCTGTTTATTTTTGTGCCACTTACTGGAACGTTGTATTAATGATGGAATTATTTTTAGGATTTCCTGACTGATAAACAAGGAGACTTCTGGGTCGGTAACCCACAGAATGGGTAAGTATAATAAGTTGTCTCTGTGTCTGTATCCCAGTCCTGCCATCTCCATGTACCCATCATTTCTGATAGATCCACTCGTGTGTAGCAGCACTGATGGAGAACCATGTGACCACCAGTCTGATCAGGATTTGTAAGGCTGTGATTTGCTGTGATCACATCCTAATGTGGTCTACACAGGAAACAGAGGTGACACATGATGGCTGTTAGGCCCCATTCACATTACAAACACAGATGGCCATGCGTGCAGAACACAACGCATGCAAATGCATGCCATCTGCGTTTGTATGCGTTGCGTGGCTGATCCCATCAGTGAAAAGTAAATGGGACAGCCACGCGTTTTTGCAAAAAATGCGTGCAGCATGCGTTCCCGGACCGCAGAGGTCCGGAACGCATGCAGTGTGAACATCAGACAGTGCACTCTATGCAATGTCCAAAACGCGGCTGGAAACTCGTGCAGTGTGAACGGGGCCTTACCAGCAAATCAGAGCTTTCCAAATCTGTCACCTGACTGCTTAGTTAAGCATAAAGCAGCAGCTCTACATCAAATCTGATACATTAGATTCACTCGGAGAGAATTATAGTTATGATACACATTTTTTGTTGAGATTCTCTTACCAATCCAACTAGACCCTAAACCCCGTCCAAACTTGGTTATCCCCCCCCCCCCCACACACACACACACAAACAGCACAGTACGCTTCTCCCTGAGCTCTGGTGTACATTAGAGATGGCCTGAACAGTTTGTGGATGGACAATTTCCAGCAAACTTGGGCTGTTTGCCATTATCGTTTAACTCAATTAAAAGAAAATTGCGTTTGATTTTACACTAAAGTTTTAGCAGTTAATAGCAAAGCCCTCTCATGTGCTAGTAACACCAAATTTGCAGGGTATGTGAAGGAGGACAGTGGGTACAAAAGGGAAAAAAATTCAAAAGACCTTATAGTTTTTGAGAAAATCGATTTTGAAATTCTTGTTCTGAGCATCGGAAATGTTTCAACAGCCAAACAATTTAGCGGTTATTATAGCAAAGCCCCTGTACATGCTACAAACACCAAATTTGCAGGGTATATTAAGGAACATGCACATGTGCACAGCCCTGCATCCTTCCCCAGGAGGACCTGCATGCATGCGCATGTGCACAGCCCTGCATCCTTCCCCAGGAGGACCTGCATGCATGCACATGTGCACAGCCCTGCATCCTTCCCCAGGAGGCCTTGCATGCATGCGCATGTGCACAGCCCTGCATCCTTCCCCAGGAGGACCTGCATGCATGCACATGTGCACAGCCCTGCATCCTTCCCCAGGAGGCCCTGCATGCATGCACATGTGCACAACCCTGTATCCTTTCCTAGGAGGCCCTGCACACATGTACATGTGCACAGCCCTGAATCCTTCCCCAGGAGGTCCTGCACATATGCCCATGTGCACAGCCCTGCATCCTTCCCCAGGAGGCCCTGCATGCATGCACATGTGCACAGCCCTGAATCCTTCCCCAGGAGGACCTGCACACATGTACATGTGCACAGCCTTGCATCCTTCCCCAGGAGGCCCTGCATGCTTGCACATGTGCACAGCTCTGCATCCTTCCCCAGGAGGCCCTGCACACATGCACATGTGCACAGCCCTGGCCCGTCGCTAGATTCACGTCTGCCCATCCCCCCATCCCCCGTGGAACGGTCCGAGTCTTCACTAGTGTGAAGAAACATCCCGTTTCCCATTGCCCCCAATGCTGCTGCATTTTTGTCCGGATCCGTTCTGCTAAGCAGAACGGTCCAGAAAATTAGGGCCTGCAGCAATTTTTAGGTCCAGGCACTGGAATGTACGGAACATATCCGTACCAACGGAGGCATGTGAATGGATCCATAGGTTAACATTGGATCCATTCACATCCGTTCCTTTTGTACAGCATACATTCTGGTTACGCTCCGGAAAAAATGCTAATGTGAACCGGGCCTTCGACTATAGATTACATTTGAGTTCCATACCATTGTAATGGCGTGATGTCAGATATATAAGAGTATACTGTATAAAGTATTTTCTGTGTTTTTACATATACAGTTCATATGGATGGCAAGCTTGCTTTAGATTCAGCCGTGGGAATTTGGAAAGAGATGACTGCAGGAAGCAGAAGAGGTGGATCTGCCAGAAGAATGTTATTTTTAAATAATCCTAATTTCATTTCCGACCTTAGACTGTGATTATCCAGAGAGCATCTTATGGACATCACAATTCTCCTGTCACAGATAATGATTAGACGGATGTGACACACGTGTACGAGACAAGAGGCTGGAAGATGTGATTGCCATGAAATCCCAGAACACCCAGCAGGAGAAGAGGAGACCCCTCAGAGTTCAGGAGCTGGTGGTCCAACAGGAATATCATCAGCGATCATGTGACCTCCTTATTCCTACGTCTCATGATTGGGGGGTCCCTAATTACTGCAAGGAGATGACTGGTTTATGTTTTCTTCTATTATACCATAGCTCCCAAATGTGCCTCTTTTGGAGGGACAGTACCTCTTTGGGAGTCCTGTCCCTCTTTCCTCCTCACGTGTCCCTCTTTCAGGACTGATGGACAGATCTGTGTAATATGTGTACAGTGGTGTGGGCAGCATGGTGGTGTAGTGGTTAGTGCTCTTGCCTTGAGGCGCCGGCTCCCCGGTTCGACTCTCAGCCAGGTCAGCATCTGCAAGGAGTTTGTATGTTCTCCCCGTGTCTGTGTGGGGTTCTTCCGGGCACTCCGGTTTCCTCCCACAACCCAAAAACATACTGATAAGTTAATTGGCATCCCCCTAAATTGGCCCTAGACTATGTTACATGCACTGTACAATACATATATAGACATGACTATTGTAGGGACTAGATTGTGAGCCCCTCTGGCTCTGAGGGACAGTTAGTGACAAGACAATATATTCTGTACAGTGCTGCATAATATGTTGGTGCTATATAAATACTGAAATAAATATGTGTATACATAGCTCCCTCTGTCCCTCTTTCCTTCTCATCTGTTCCTCTTTCATAACTGATAGACAGATCTGTGTAATATGTGTATACATACAGTACAGACCAAAAGTTTGGACACGCCTTCTCATTCAAAGAGTTTTCTTTATTTTCCTGACTATGAACATTGTAGATTTATACTGAACTATGAATTAACACATGTGGAAGCAGGGCCATGCAGATGGTCCTTAAGTGGGGGGTGCTCAAATTTAAAAAAGGGGCCTGGCAATGCCTTCCCCTGCATGCCCCCCCCCTGCCCCCCCGCCTCGTTTCTGGCTAGGGGGGTATTGATTGTCATGCTGCTGAATGCAGATGATGGGTGCCATGTGGGTTATGGGTGTAAGTACTGAGTGTCAAGTGGGTTCTGGCTATGGTTGGTTATCGAGTGTCATGTGGGTGTTGATTGCAAGAACTTAGTGCCATGTAAGATCTGGGTGCATGTACTGAATGTCATGTGGGTGCTGGGTGCAGGTACCTGGTGTGACATGGGTGCGAATACTTGGCGCCATGCCTGTACTGGGTGCTGGCTATGGGTGGGCTTTGGGCATCACATGGGTTTTGAATGCAGGTACTTTGGGTGCGGGTACGGGTTAAGTGGATACTTGGTGCAGATAGTGGGTGCCATGTGGAAGCTGTGTGCAGGTGTGAGTACTGGGTGCAATTTTAGGCCTGGGTGCAGATACTTGGTGTCATGTGAGATCTGGGCGCCAGCTATGAGGGGAAGGGGTGGCTGATGGGAAAAGTAGAGGTTAGTATGGGTGCTGCCACACACACACACACACACACACACACACACACACACACACACACACACACACACACACACACACACACACACACACACACACACACACACACACACACACACACACACACACACACACACACACACACACACACACACACACACACACACACACACACACACACACACCTTTATAGCAGTATCAGGCAGACTTTGTGTCTCCTTCCAACTCTTTTGGTGCTACCACCCTCAAATCAGCAGTGATAGGTGCACACTGTTAGTGGGTTAGAGTGGGCACAGTGGAGCCCACTGTGGAGGCGCAGACTCACCTTTTATTACTGGGACCTCTGTCCCTCTTGATCAGCACCCAAACCTCTTTTCAGGCAAAGAAGTGGTTACCAATATGCAGTGGTTGCTAAGCATTAGTAAATGCAAAACTGCAGTAAGTGCCAAGGTGCAGTGGGTGCCCAGATGCAGTAATGGTAAGACGCAAAGGTTCACTTTGTGGTAAGTTGCAGTGGGTGCCGAGATGCCAAAGTAAAGTCTGTGTCAAGCTGCTTTGGGTACCAAGGTCCAGTTTGTATTGGGTGTTTATTTGCAGTGGGTGCTATGCAGTATTGGGTGCTGAATGAGTAGCAAATGGTGATAAAAAATAGTGGGTGCCATGTGAGTGCTAATTGGTACAGGGAGCCATGTGAGTGTTGGACATGAGTGAGTAGGGAGTGCCATGCGTGGTCTGGATGTGTGCCATGGGAGAGTACTGTATCTTGTATGGGTTCGGACCAAGGATGGGTACTGGGTGCTATTTGGGTGCTGGCCATGGACAGGTACTAGGTGCATATAATGGCTTTGGAACTTGGTGACGTGTGAGTACTGTGCCATGTAGTTGTTGATTATAGGGGTATGTGGGTCTTAGGTGCAAATACTGAGTGCCAAGTGGGTACTGGGAGTGAGTACATGGCGACATATGGGTGATGGGTGCTGGCTAGTGGGGTATTTGTTGTCATGTGGGTGCTAAAGGCAGATGCTGGGTGCCATGTGGGTTCTGGGTGCTGGCACAGAGTGTCATGTGGAGTCTGGCTGTATGGGTGTGTATCAACCATCATGTAGGTGTTGATTGCAGGTACTCAGCCCCTTTTGAGTTCTGGGTACACAAGTACTGGATGTCATATGTGAGTGCTTGCTGTGGGTGCTGGGCACCAAGTGGAGGCTTAGTGCAACTGGAACTACTGCAGATGAAACATGTGGGTGTTGGGTGTAGGTACTGGGTATCACATAGGTGCAAATACTTGGTGCCGTGCCTGCACTGGGTGCTAGCTCTGGGTGGGTGTTGTGTGTCACATGGGTTCTGAGTGCAGGTACTTCGGGTGCTAGTACTAGTTATGCGGGTGCAGATAGTGGGTGCCATGTGGAGGCTGTGTGCAGGTGTGAGTAGTGAGTGACATGTCAGAGCTGGATGCAAGTACTGTGCCATGTAGGTGTGAGTACTGGGTGCCAGCTATAGGGTGAAGGGGTGCAGGTATTGGGTGTCATGGTGCTGTTTGATGCAAGTACTAAGTGCCATATTGAGGCCGGATGTGAGTATTGGGTCCTGCTTGGTGCAAGTACTGGGTGCTTGCTATAGTGGGGGTTACTGGTTGAGTGTAATGTGGGTGCTGAATATTGGTGGGATTGCTGTGGGTGCAGGGGGTGGGAGATCACTTTGGGTACTGCTATGAATGGCATAGTTGCTGCTAGGGGAGATCGAGGTCAGTGTGATTGATGGGGGAAGGGTAGGTCACTGTGGGTGCTGGGGGGAGAAGGAACTGTGGGTGCTGTGGAAAGTAGAGGTCAGTATGGGTGCTGGAGGAAAGGGAGGTCACTGTGGGTCCTTTGGGGGAGATCACTGTGGGTCTCGGCAGGTAGATGTCATTGTGGGTGCAGGGGGTGGGAGGTCACTATGGGTGCTGCTATGAATCGCATAGTTGCTGCTAAGGGAGGTAGAGATCAGTGTGGGAGCTGGGGGAAGGGTAGGCCGCTGTGGGTGCTGGGAGAAGTCAGTGTGGTTACTGGAGGAGGGAATGGATGCTGGGTGTTGGGAGAAGCCACTGTGGGCGCTGGCAATGGGAGAGGTCACTGTAGGTGCTGCTTTTGGGATGGGAGGTCCCTGTGGATGCTGCAGGGGACAGGAGGGTAGCCACTGGGGGAGGGAAAATCACTGTAGGTGCTGAGGGAGGGATAGGTCAGTGTGGGTGCTGGGGTAGGCAGGATCACTGCTAGAGCTGGAGAGGGAGAGGTAACTGTGGGTGCTGGGGGAGGGAGAGGTCACTATGGGTCCTAGGTGGAGGGAGAGATCACTGTGGGTGCTAGGTGGAGGGAGAGGTCACTGTGGGTGCTGGGGGAGGGAGAGGTCACTGTGGGTGCTGGGTTAGGCAGGATCACTGCTAAAGCTGGGGAGGGAGAGGTCACTGTGGGTGCTGGGGGAGGGAGAGGTCACTGTGGGTGCTGGGGGAGGGAGAGGTCACTGTGGGTGCTGGGGGAGGGAGAGGTAACTATGGGTCCCAGGTGGAGGGAGAGGTCACTGTGGGTGCTAGGTGGAGGGAGAGGTCACTGTGGATGCTAGGTGGAGGGAGAAGTAACTGTGGGTGCTAGGTGGAGGGAGAGGTCACTGTGGGTGCTGGGGGAGGGAGAGGTCAATGTGGGTGCTAGGTGGAGGGAGAGGTCACTGTGGGTGCTAGATGGAGGGAGAGGTCACTGTGGGTGCTGGGTAAGAGAGAGGTCACTGTGGGTGCTAGGTGGAGGGAGAGGTCACTGTGGATGCTAGGTGGAGGGAGAGGTCACTGTGGGTGCTAGGTGGAGGGAGAAGTCACTGTGGGTGCTGGGGGAGGGAGAGGTCACTGTGGGTACTAGGTGAAGGGAGATGTCACTGTGGGTACTGGGTAGGGAGAGGTCAGTATGGGTCCTAGGTAGAGGGAGAGGTCACTGTGAGTGCTAGGGGAGGGAGTGGTCACTGGGTACTAGGTGGAGAGAGAGGTCACTATGGGTGCTGGGGGAGGTAGAGGTCAGTATGGGTCCTAGGTTGAGGGAGAGGTCACTGTGGGTGCTGGGGGAGGGAGAGGTCAATGTGGGTGCTAGGTGGAGGGAGAGGTCACTGTGGGTGCTGGGGGAGGGAGAGGTCACTGTGGGTGCTGGGTAAGAGAGAGGTCACTGTGGGTGCTAGGTGAAGGGAGATGTCACTGTGGGTACTGGGAAGGGAGAGGTCACTGTGGGTGCTGGGGGAGGGAGAGGTCAATGTGGGTGCTAGGTGGAGGGAGAGGTCACTGTGGGTGCTGGGGGAGGGAGAGGTCACTGTGGGTGCTGGGTAAGAGAGAGGTCACTGTGGGTGCTAGGTGGAGGGAGATGTCACTGTGGGTACTGGGTAGGGAGAGGTCAGTATGGGTCCTAGGTAGAGGGAGAGGTCACTGTGAGTGCTAGGGGAGGGAGTGGTCACTGGGTACTAGGTGGAGAGAGAGGTCACTATGGGTGCTGGGGGAGGTAGAGGTCAGTATGAGTCCTAGGTTGAGGAAGAGGTCACTGTGGGTGCTAGGGGAGGGAGAGGTCAATGTGGGTGCTAGGTGGAGGGAGAGGTCACTGTGGGTGCTGGGGGAGGGAGAGGTCACTGTGGGTGCTGGGTAAGAGAGAGGTCACTGTGGGTGCTAGGTGGAGGGAGAGGTCACTGTGGATGATAGGTGGAGGGAGAGGTCACTGTGGGTGCTAGGTGGAGGGAGAAGTCACTGTGGGTGCTGGGGGAGGGAGAGGTCACTGTGGGTAGTAGGTGAAGGGAGATGTCACTGTGGGTACTGGGTAGGGAGAGGTCAGTATGGGTCCTAGGTAGAGGGAGAGGTCACTGTGGGTGCTAGGGGAGGGAGTGGTCACTGGGTATTAGGTGGAGAGAGAGGTCACTATGGGTGCTGGGGGAGGTAGAGGTCAGTATGGGTCCTAGGTTGAGGGAGAGGTCAGTATGCCACACTAGGATTCCTGTCTGGGCCTCTTCACTTGAAAGTGTCCCAGGCGGGGGCGGAGCTTCTCGCGGGTGGGCGGAGCTTAGCGTGGTCGGGGCGGGGCTTATTTTGCGCAGCGAGAGGGGCCTTTTTTAAAGATTTTAAAAAGGGGGGTGCCTGGGCACCCAGAGCACCCCCCTGTGCACGTGCCTGTGTGGAAGTATAGTACATAACCAAACAGTGTGAAACAACTGAAAATATGTCATATTCTGGGTTCTTCATAGTAGCCACCTTTTGCTTTGATTACTGCTTTGCAAACTCTTGGCATTCTCTTGATGAGCTTCAAGAGGTAGTCTGCACAATCTGCTACCTGCAAAGTCGTGGAACTTTGCAAGGTCTATTTCTCTAGTAAAAAAAACACTTGTTTTGCTGCGGGATTGCAGCAATTCCACTTAGGGCCAGTTTCCACTTGTGCGACGCGATTCCGTTGCGGAAAATGCGTCACGGAAAATGCGTCAACGAATCCGCATGCGGGTGCGGATTCGTTCACGTTTCCATGCATTTTTTCACGCGATTTCACTCGCGGTTTGCTGCATGCGATTTTAACCACTTCCCAACTGAGGGGTTTTACTCCCTGACCACCAGATCAATTTTCACCTTTCAGCGCTCCTTCCATTCATTCGTCTATAACTTTATCATTACTTATCGCAATGAAATGAACTATATCTTGTTTTTTTCGCCACCAATTAGGCTTTCTTTAGGTGGGACATTATGCCAAGAATTATTTTATTCTAAATGTGTTTTAATGGGAAATTAGGAAAAAACATAGGAAAAAAATTATTGTTTTTCAGTTATTGGCATTTATAGTTTTTAAATAATGCATGCTACTGTAATTAAAACCCATGAAATGTATTTGCCGTTTTGTCCTGGTTATAAAACCATTTAAATTATGTCCCTATCACAATGTTTGGCGCCAATATTTTAATTGGAAATAAAGGTACATTTTTTTCAGTTTTGCATCCATCCTTAATTACAAGCCCATAATTTATAAAGTAACAGTGTTATACCCTATTGACATAAATATTTAAAAAGTTCAGTCCCTAAGGTAACTATTTATGTATTTTCTTTTAATTGTAATTTTTTTTTTTTTAAATTACAAGAAAAAAAAATTGGGGAGTGTGGGAGGTAAAGGGTTAATTTTGTGTGTTTAACTAATTTATTTCTATGTGAAAAATGCTTTGGATGTAGTTTAACTATTTGGCCACAAGATGGCCACAGTAACAGTTGTTTTTGCGACCTGCAAGCGTCCGGAAGGACGCTTGCAGGAAGTAGAAAGAGGCTGAGAACTTTTTTTTTTCCCCACAATGGTCGCGCTGCTCAGCCGAGCGGCAGCAGATCATTGCGGGGCTTAGATCAACGAACGGGAATGGATTTTCCCGTTCATTGATCTCCGGGCGAGCGGGCGGCGGCGTGTTTACTAGCGGCGGGCGGCGTGTTTACGAGCGGGAGCGTGGAAAGTACGTATTTCTCCGTCCCTGGGGGTTAAAGGATGGAAAAAGGGACGGAGAAATACGTACGCGCGGGGGTAAAGTGGTTAACCATGTCAATGCCAGTAAGCATTGACATGGGGTTTTATGCGAAAACGCACGCGGAAACACATGGAAAACTGCAAGACAAAACGCTTGCAGTTTTACTATTAAATTACATTACCGGCGATTCGCGTGCAGGTGTGAATTCTGACGGGTCTGCCGTGCAGATTTTTTCTGCACAGCAAACTGCACAGAATTCCTGACAAGTGGAAACAGCCCCATCCACTTGTATTGGTTAAGCAAATCTGCATGCAGAAAATGCATGCAGATTCGCTGTAGTGGAAATTGGCCCTTAGGATATAATGATGAACAAGATTAAATTAAAAAAAAAAGAATGAGACTTCAGAGTCTCTTTAAAGAGAAGCTGTCAGCCATATTATCTCAGGAAAAAACAACAACACATATATAAGTAGATAAATACTTGCTTCACCTACATAACATATGTATTGCACTGTCCATGTTTTGATTTTAGTGATTTTCTATAGTCAAAAAAGAGAAAATCCTTCTTAAGAGTCTCCATTTTAACTGTGCCTATCTTGAAGCCAATCCTGATGTAATTTCCTCCCTTACTCTCCTCTCCCTGATTGTGTATGCATTGCTCACCCCCCTACCAGTCTTCAGGCACTCCCACCCAGCTCTGCAATAGAAAGTGCATTGTCTCAGCATGAGAAATATTGTCCAATCAGAGAGGAACAGAGGTGTGGCAAAACGGGAGGCGAGGCTTCAACCAATCAGGCTGTATTATTTAAGTCTGAAAGAAAAGTAAAGAAGCAAAAAAAAAAAAAAAAAAGACAACCCAGCATGCCCTGCAACTTCCTTTATGTGGCAATGTACCAAATAAGAGTCAGGTAAACTGGGGAATGATCATTTATCAACAAGAAAAGTAATAGTAATTTTAACTGTTGGATTGCCTGGTTTCCATTCCTTATTACTAGTTTACCAGATAAAAATAAAGAATTGATTTTTGATTTTACGCCTGAAAATTACACTCAACAGCTACGAAAAAAAAAAAAAAAAGATTGGGGCAATCCGACATTTTATGAAATCAGCTCAATTATAAATTATAAATATGTATAAATACTTTTCTTATCATTATTTATGCCTTTATTGACGAACAATAATTATGCAGGTTTGTTTATTTAAAGTATTATATTTATATAACAACATTGTACATTGTACAAAATACAAAGATGTTTTGATGGAATAATTCAACCCCAATGCTAAAGAAGGGACATAAAATATATCATATTTTACATGCTAATGCTTAGCGCTTAACAAGGAAAAAAAAAAAGTTTAAAACTGTAAAACGTCACATGCGTCAGGTTTAAATGAATGGATCACATAACGCTTATTCTTCATACACGAGTTGCCCTAATCCAGAGAGAGCTTCTTCCAGGGTTAGTATAGATATTGGAAACATTTGAGACCCGGTAGTCCAGCTCCTGCCCATACTAGGATCATAAAAGAGGGAGGAGAAAAGGTCAACAGTATATCATAGTAGGTTGATACTGAGGTGTGAGGGTGTGGCTGAGGTGACAACAGGGATGTATGGATTGAGGTACAAATGGAAATGTGTTGAGGAGATCGAGTTCAGGTCAGGATACTAAATAATGATCTGCTTAGTATGAAGTTACATAAAAGACAAGCTCAGCACAAAAAGAAAAGAAAAAAAAGATACTCGTACCCCTTTGGCTCAGAACAAAAATATATAGTTACATAGTTACATAGTTATTTTGGTTGAAAAAAGACATACGTCCATCGAGTTCAACCAGTACAAAGTAAATATATATATGTATATTAATTGATTCACACAATTGAAAATCCAATCTACATATAGCATTATAGACAACCTGCACAAAACTTAGCAGAAACAATACAAGATATGAAGACTTTATATGTCAGGCCGAGGAATTAACAGCAGATTTGTTGAGAAGAGGTTATGATAGGAAGGATTTGGAAGTAGCTGAAGAAAGGGCTAGTAAAAAGAATAGGGATGATTTAGTGAAAAAGAAGAATAAAATGAAAGGAGTTCTTAACCAAAATGAAGACAGATTGACCTTCGTCTTCCAATATACTCCAATGGCCAAAGACATCAGAAAAAGCATTCTGCGAAACTGGAAAACAATAAAGAGAGACCCAATCCTGGGCGAAATCTACAAGAAGCCACCCTTGGTAACTTTCAAAAGAGCCCCGACAATAGGCAGTAAGGTTACAAATAGGGAATATAGAACATTTAGATCCAGTAATTGGTTGGACAGACAGATGCCAACCGAGGGGAAATCGAAAGTGCGGACAGTGTTCTGTTTGTCAACTTATGAGACAAGGAAACAGCTTAAAAGTAGGCCCTGTGGAGAACAGACCAAAAATGCTGATCACATGCCAGACAAAGTGTGTTGTTTATATTATCTGGTGCCCATGCCTGAGATTTTATATTGGCATGACCACACGAAAGCTTAAAGAGAATCTGTATTGTTAAAATCGCACAAAAGTAAACATACCAGTGCGTTAGGGGACGTCTCCTATTACCATCTGTCACAATTTCGCCGCTCCTCGCCGCAATAAAAGTGGTTAAAAACAGTTTTAAAAAGTTTGTTTATAAACAAACAAAATGGCCACCAAAACAGGAAGTAGGTTGATGTACAGTATGCCCACACATAGAAAATACATCCATACACAAGCAGGCTGTATACAGCATTCCTTTTGAATCTCAAGAGATCATTTGTGTGTTTCTTTCCCCCTGCATCTCTCATGCACTGAAGTTTCAGGCTGCTCTTTTCTTCCTGCAAACAGCTTTGCCCTTGTCTGTAATTCCTCACTATGTGAAAGCCCAGCCAGCTCAGAGGACGATTTATCCAGCTTGTAAAAGATAAGAGAGAAGAGAGAAGCTGCCCTAATCTAAATAACACACAGGCAGTGTGCATAGAGGGGCCTGGAAGGGTGAGTTCATAGCAGAACCACAACACTGAAGAACTTGGCAGCCTTCCAGACACAGGCCGACAAGTCTGACAGGGGAAAGATACATTGATTTATTACAGAGACTGTGATAGCAGAAAGTGCTGCAGTTAGCCAGAACACATTAGAATGGCTTTTTAAACTTGTAGGATGATAAAAAACAGGATGCAATTTTTGTTACGGAGTCTCTTTAAAGAAAGAATACAGGACCATGTGAGATCGATTTCTTCGGGAAAAGGTAGCCCCCGTTTCATAGAGCATGTTAGGGCAGAACATCAGTGGGACCCGAATTGCCTTAATTTTGCAGGTTTAGAACAAGTTTCCCTGCCACCTAGGGGGGGGGGGGGGGGGGGGGGGGGGGGAGGGGGACATAGGGAAAGGCTCCTTCTTAGAAAGGAAACCAGGTGGATTGTAAGAACAGATGCTATGGGGGCATTGGGTCTCAATGATTATGTGGACTTGGCCTGTTTCCTGGACCCCTAATGAACTAAACACTTTATCTTTTTGGGACCTAGTAGTGTAGTCTCAGGGAGAATGGATAATAGGAAGAGTTCATTTTTATATGAGCTTTCCCTGGAACTGCCCTTCTTCTTTTCTATTCTCTCCTTCTTTCTCTGTGGATATTTACAGCAATTAATTGTGAGATGTCATCCTGTCCATATTTGTCTTATGTTTGTGATTTTGTTTTTAATTGAGAGTTTTTTTTTTAACTAAATATAGGTGGATTGAAGTGAGCAATAGGTGGATTAAATTAGTGTTGTAACACTGGGGGTTGTTTTGACCGAGATACATAAGAGGGAACAAATGAGCAAAGCATTTGTCTTGCTGTAATAATTGAATACATTTAATGTATTTCCCTGCTTATCTAGCGATATTAACAATGTCCCATGAAAATGTTGCCGTTTGCCACCTTTTCCAACTAAATATCTGTTTTTAGCTCTGTTAACAAAATTTCCCTTTTCTCTTAGATCTTAATTTTATTTTATATGGGTAGCAGAGCACCCGATTGCTGGTATGTAGCAGCCTACGTATGCTGCTTTGCCACTTTGTTCCTTCTAAGTATTTTGGCTGCACCTAGTAACTGCCTGGTCCATCACACGCATGCTTTATGTATGCGCAGGACCGACAACCACAGTGGATTTCCCCCGAACTTCCGGTGAGCGTAGTGACGTTGTATACCGGAAGCGAGGGGTGGGCGACGGCCTGCTACACGCCGGGCACTTTGGGATTTCCCTTATTTAATCAGTCAGCGCGAGATGACCGGCGTGCGCAGAGCCTCAGAAGACGCTCTTACGAGCGAAACGTGCGTCAGGCTAGCCACCGCTCCCACTTCACCAAACCAAG
Organism: Hyperolius riggenbachi; assembly: GCF_040937935.1. Classification (NCBI taxonomy): domain Eukaryota; kingdom Metazoa; phylum Chordata; class Amphibia; order Anura; family Hyperoliidae; genus Hyperolius; species Hyperolius riggenbachi. Next base: position 681,893,808 of record NC_090646.1, read on the forward strand.
CACTGGATCGGGTAGGAATCTTTGTCATAATTGGAATTTTGTTTTTCCTATGATGTACAGCCGGAATTAATAAAGTTGTTTTAAATAAGGAACTGCATGTGCCAATCCTGTCATTCTCCTACTGTGCCATATATATCCTGTATTTTCTGTGGATTAGAGCACGCTATCCTTGCTATCCAATTACCCGATCAATGCTGCAGCTATTAACTTACAACACCTATACTGAACATTTGTGACTGCAGTGCCTGTTGTTTCCTCTATTTTTGTCTACATTGAATACACTGTAGGAGTACAGCTTGTCACTGATTACCAAAGGTCATTTTGTATAAGGAGGATAAACTTTTATCCTGGGATCATGTTCAACTGGAGCGTTTCCTGTATATATGAAAAAAAAAAAAAAACATATTTCACTTCTTACTATCAAATTCAGCATTCTAAGTAGACAGGAGAACACATCTATTGGCCAACAAATATTACATAAAAAAAATGACAAAATACATTTCCTATGCCTATAATATGGCCATTAACCCCCTCTGCCCCTTCCCTGCCCCCATATAACATACTTGTAAAACAAAATAAATTGCCAAAGTGACAGAATTTAAAAGACAATATATACACTTGGGCTTAGTTTTTTAAATATGTGTGCTATGAGGTTGTATTACTGTTATTTTTGCAAATAATGACTTGTAAGTACTGATAGAGCACAATGAGAAAATCAAAAACACAAAATGAAAAAATACACCTGTATTTACTAAACAAAAGTCCATGTACAAGGTAGAAACAGCGGCTAGGCACATCCAGGAAAAATGGCCATATATTAGGTCACTTTAAAAAATCCAATTCCATCAGTCACAGGCAACAACAAGAAAAGGGGCAGGGGGGAGGACAAGACACGTTCAGTCGACAGCTGTTTCGCACCCACTAATGAGGTGCTTCATCAGGACAACTGAGCCCCCAGAGTACCCCACTTATATAGTTTACCTGTCAGCAGAACAGCCGTTTCGGAGCGACGCTGTCAATCCACGCCGCTTACGGTCGCCATATTGCTTCCGGTGAGATGAGTGTTCCACGGACTGGAAATCGGAAGCGCATCACTATCTAAGCGCCAATCCGAACACAGCCCCGCCTCACTCCGCACAGTGATTGGTTGTAGGCAGGCTACACATAAGGGAAAACACTGTGGAGTTAGAAAAAACCTGCAGCCTCGAACACATGGCCAGAAACAGCCAATCAGGTCAACAGGCACTCCACTCCATCTGGTGGCGAAAGAGTAGACTTATATATGGATGGCAGGGAAGCTGCACTAAAGGTTACTGGCACTAAAACATAGAGAGATACAAACGTATCTGGTGCCTAGAGAAATATATATTCATTGATTAACCCTAACCAACTCCTAATGCCAAACATATTAGATCAAAATAGACAAAAATCATATACAGATTCTTACCACCACCGGCCTACAAAACCAAACTAAGGATTCAATGCAGCACAGTGACCTCACTGCTGACCAGGCAGTCTAAGAAAGACAGGGATTCAAAAATGGGGACAACAAGTAGGAAAAGGTTAAACACATAACAATCTATTATGATTAATAAAAGTACGTACAGAATTTATCTAGCAAGTGATGCAACTATAAGATGACCGACAGGTCATTGCGTTCATTTAAACCCAGAGGGCCCAGCGATTCAAAATAAGAAATCCAGTGGCTCTCCCTGCGTAAAACATGTTTATACCAATCCCCACCCCTTCTGCTAGGCTCAACCTCAATACCAAAAAAACCTCAATTTTGTGGAGTCACCCCCATGTTTAGAGTTCATATGCTCCATCACTCTAGGACATCCTTTAACCTTTTTATTACCTAAAGATCTACAATGCTCCTGATACCTGTCCTGCATCATTCTGGTAGTCATATCCACATAGATCATTTGGCATGGACAAATGAGGCGTACGAGAGATAACGGCGCCTGTAGACTTGGGCGCAGGATACAGCTGTTATACGGCTGATCCTGCTTCTGCACAAGTCCGGGCCGCGTTTATTACTATTCCCCCTTCAGGCCGCCATGGATAGTGGGGGAATGATGTAATTCATCTTCCGGCTGTTGCTGGAAGCCAAATTATTGTTTTAAAAGAAACTTCAGCTCCGTCTCCTGACGGCGCCTACGTTACTCGCTGTGCGCCACTATAGCTGTAATTCCTATTATGGCCTATGGTGGCGCCGGCTGTGCCCAAGTCTCCTGTGCTGCTGCGCCCAAGTCTCCAGCGCTGGATTAATCGTGTTCGCAAATCAGAACATAAACAATGCCCTTCGACTTGCAATTAATGAACTGTCTAAACCTGATGGTTTTGCCAAATCTTACAAATTGATTAACCGGAAATTAGAAAATTCCAAATATTTTTTTTAAATATATATGTATATTTTGTTTAATAAAAATGTGTATTTCTTTCATTATTTTCCCTCCCTTCCACCCTTCCACCCCCAGTCAGCCTATCACCGCCGATCGCTTCTGTGTCCCCAGTACAGCGCTGCCTTAGATCGCAGCGCTGTACAGGTATATTAGACGGCGGTTTAGCTGTCTAACAGTGTCCGAGTGGTGATCACCGCTGGGAGACTGAAGGCAGAGCGGAACTGGTGGCGTGGAGCGGTCCTGGGGCTGCCGCCGCATTTGCACCAATTGGCGGGGAGCAGTTGGCAAGAAGTTAATGACTAACTGGAGGTAGTGAAGCGAATTGGGATACTCTTACTATCATGTTGACAATGCATATACATTTATATAAGAGACTACATTTCCATATCGTTAGGCGTAATCCTCCTGTTTTTGATGCTTTTATATTGTGTTCTCAAACACCACTGTGTATTATCTTTTAATTGTACAATGTTTATGCAACAGTTCATAATTTGTGATTGTTTGTATTTAATATGAATATTTTAAGAAAAATCTATTGGGAAAAAAATACAAATAATAATTTGCACCTCTGAGGACTGCATATCAGTGATGAGCGAAGATGCAAATATTCTTTTCGCCGAATTTTCGCGAAAATAAGTACTTTTTTCGTTTCGAAAGGCGAAAATTCGCCGAATATTTTCGCATTAATTTTCGCCTAAAGTCCGTTTTTTTCGCGTTGAATTTCTAAGCCCCCTTACAAGCTAGAATCACCAAATTTGCAGGGTATATTAAGGAGATATGTGGGTACAAGAGGAAAAAGAAATTTTTCAAAAAGACCTTATAGTTTTTGAGAAAATCGACTTTAAAGTTTCAAAGGAAAAAAAGTATACATTTAAATGCAGTAAATGACAGTTACTGTAGCAAACCTAGCGGTAGTGTAAATTTACTAATATCAAAAGAAAGGGCCAAGTGTAAGTGCCATGTGCTAAGTGTCAAGTGCAAACTGCCAAGTGCAAAGGGCCGAGTGCCAAGTGCAAAGAGCCAAGAGCCAAGAGCAAGTGCCAAGTGCAAACTGCCAAGTGCAAAGGGCCAAGTGCCAAGTGCAAAGGGCCAAGTGCCAAGTGCAAAGGGCCAAGTGCCAAGTGCAAAGGGCCAAGTGCCAAGAACAAGTGCCAAGTGCAAAGGGCCAAGTGCCAAGAACAAGTGCCAAGTGCAAAGTGCAAACGGTCAAGTGCAAGTGCAAAGGGCCAAGGGTCAAATGAAAAGGGCCAAGTGCAAAGGGCCAAGTGCAAAGAGCCCTTGGCTCTTGGCCCTTTGCCTTTGCACTTGGCCCTTTTCATTTGACACTTGGCCCTTTGCACTTGCACTTGGCCCTTTGCACTTGGCTCTTTGCCTTTGCACTTTGCCTTTGCACTTGGCCCTTTGCACTTACAATTGGCCCTTTGCCTTTGCACTTGGCCCTTTGCACTTGGCCCTTTGCACGTGCAATTGGCCCTTTGCACTTGGGCCTTTGCACTTGGCCCTTTGCACTTGGGCCTTTGCCTATGCACTTGGCCCTTTGCACTTGGCCCTTTGCACTTGGCCCTTTGCACTTGGCCCTTTGCACTTGGCCCTTGGCCCTTGCACTTGGCCCTTTGCACTTGGCAGTTTGCACTTGGCACTTGGCCCTTTCTTTTGATATTAGTAATTTTACACTACCTCTAGGTTTGCTTAAAGGGATACTGTAGGGGGGGGGGGTCGGGGGAAAATGAGTTGAAGTTACCTGGGGCTTCTAATGGTCCCCCGCAGGCATCCTGTGCCCGCGCAGCCACTCCCCAATGCTCCGGCCCTGCCTCCAGTTCACTTCTGGAATTTCAGACTTTAAAGTCTGAAAACCACTGCGCCTGCGTTGCCATGTCCTTGCTTCCCCTGATGTCACCAGGAGCACACGGCACAAGCACAGACCATACTGGGCCTGCGCAGTATGCTCCTGGTACCATCAGCGGGAGTGAGGACACGGCAACGCAGGCGCAGTGGTTTTCAGACTTTAAAGTCTGAAATTCCAGAAGTGAACCAGAGGCGGGGCCGGAGCATTGGGGAGTGGCTGCGTGGGCACAGGATGTCTGTGGGGGACCATTAGAACCCCCGGGTAACTTCAACTCATTTTACCCCGACTCCCTCCAACAGTATCCCTTTAACCACTTTACCCCCGCGCGTACGTATTTCTCCGCCCCTTTTTCCATCCTTTAAAAACCAGGGACGGAGAAACACGTACTTTCCGCGTTCCCGACGCTGTCCGCGCTCCCGCTCGTAAACACGCCGCCCGCCGCTAGTAAAACCGGCGCCGCCCGCTCGCCCGGAGATCAATGAACGGGAAAATCCATTCCCGTTCGTTGATCTAAGCCCCACAATGACCCGCTGCTCTCCTATGGGCAGCGCGATCATTGTGAGAAGAAACTCACGTGTCCAGCCTCCTTATTCTTCCTCCAAGCTTCCGGAAGGAGGCTTGGAGGTCGCAATAAAGCAAAAAGTTACTGTGGCCATCTTGTGGCCAAATAGTAAACTACACCCTACATATTTTTCACATACAAATAAATGACTTTTACACAAAAAATTAACTCATTACCTCCCACACTCCCCATTTTTTTTTTTTTGTAATTAAAAAAAAATTCAAAAATTTACAATTAAAAAAATACATAATTAGTTACCTTAGGGACTGAACTTTTTAAATATTTAAGTCAAGAGGGTATAACACTGTTACTTTATAAACTATGGGCTTGTAATTAGGGATGGACGCAAAACTGAAAAAAATGCACCTTTATTTCCAAATGAAATATTGGCGCCAAACATTGTGATAGGGACATAATTTAAACGGTTTTATAACCGGGACAAAAGGGCACATAAATTTCATGGGTTTTAATTACAGTAGCATGCATTATTTAAAAACTATAATGGCCGAAAACTGAAAAATAATTTTTTTTTTCCCCACATTTTTCCTATTTTCCCATTAAAACACATTTAGAAAAAAATAATTCTTGGCATAATGTCCCACCTAAAGAAAGCCTAATTGGTGGCGGAAAAAACAAGATATAGTTCATTTCATTGCGATAAGTAATGATAAAGTTATAGACGAATGAATGGAAGGAGCGCTGAAAGGTGAAAATTGCTCTGGTGGTCAGGGGGTAAAACCCCTCAGTGGTGAAGTGGTTAAGTAACTGTCATTTACTGCATTTAAATGTATACTTTTTTCCTTTGAAACTTTAAAATCGATTTTCTCAAAAACTATAAGGTCTTTTTGAAAAATTTCTTTTTCCTCTTGTACCCACATATCTCTTTAATATACCCTGCAAATTTGGTGATTCTAGCTTTTTAAGGGGGCTTAGATATTCAATGCGAAAAAACGGACTTTAGGCGAAAATTAATGCGAAAATATTAATGCGAAATTTCGCCCTTTGAAGCGAAAATAGTAGTTATTTTCGCGAAAATTCGGCGAAATCGAAAATGGGATTTTCGATGCGAAAATGGCTTTGGCGAAAATTCGCAAGCAACACTGCTGCATATGATGCATTTAGTCTAAAGCAAGGTGTATATGTGTGTTCCGAGGAAACAGCTTGTATTGCTGCAGACACTGGAACAAACTTTTATATACATTCTTAGTATTAATAGGGCGATGTGTTTACCTGTGCCTATTTATATTTATTATTATTAGAAGCATTGTCAGGATGTGGTCAGATTTCCCAGAAGCCTCGAGGTCTGTATGGACGTTAGCTGTAACACATATCGGGATATCAGTAAATATAATGACATTATTAGAAGCCTGTCAGGGTGTGGTCAGATTTCCCAGAAGCCCTGAGGTCTGTATGGAAGTTAGCTGTAACACATATCGGGATATCAGTAAATATAATGACATTATTATAAGCCTGTCAGGGTGTGGTCAGATTTCCCAGAAGCCCTGAGGTCTGTATGGAAGTTAGCTGTAACACATATCGGGATATCAGTAAATATAATGACATTATTAGAAGCATGTCAGGTGTGTGGTCAGATTTCCCAGAAGCCCTGAGGTCTGTATGGGAGTTAGCTGTAACACATATCGGGATATCATTAAATATAATGACATTATTAGAAGCCTGTCAGGGTGTGGTCAGATTTCCCAGCAGCCCCGAGGTCTGTATGGAAGTTAGCTGTAACACATACTGTATCAGGATATCAGTAAATATAATGACATTATTAGAAGCCTGTCAGGGGGTGTGGTCAGATTTCCCAGAAGCCCCGAGGTCTGTATGGAAGTTAGCTGTAACACATATCGGGATATCAGTAAATATAATGACATTATTAGAAGCCTATCAGAGTGTGTGGTCAGATTTCCCAGAAGCCCTGAGGTCTGTATGGAAGTTAGCTGTAACACATATCAGGATATCAGTAAATATAATGACATTATTAGAAGCCTGTCAGGGGGTGTGGTCAGATTTCCCAGAAGTCCCGAGGTCTGTATGGAAGTTAGCTGTAACACATATCGGGATATCAGTAAATATAATGACATTATTAGAAGCCTGTCAGGGGGTGTGGTCAGATTTCCCAGAAGCCCAGAGGTCTGTATGGAAGTTAGCTGTAACACATATCGGGATATCAGTAAATAGAATGACATTATTAGAAGCCTGTCAGGGTGTGGTTAGATTTCCCAGAAGCCCCGAGGTCTGTATGGAAGTTAGCTGTAACACATATCGGGATATCAGTAAATATAATGACATTATTAGAAGCCTGTCAGGGTATGGTCAGATTTCCCAGAAGCCCTGAGGTCTGTATGGAAGTTAGCTGTAACACATATCGGGATATCAGTAAATATAATGACATTATTAGAAGCCTGTCAGGGTGTGTGGTCAGATTTCCCAGAAGCCCCAAGGTCTGTATGGAAGTTAGCTGTAACACATATCAGGATATCAGTAAATATAATGACATTATTAGAAGCCTGTCAGGGTGTGTGGTCAGATTTCCCAGAAGCCCCAAGGTCTGTATGGAAGTTAGCTGTAACACATATCGGGATATCAGTAAATATAATGACATTATTAGAAGCCTGTCAGGGGGTGTGGTCAGGTTTCCCAGAAGCCCTGAGGTCTGTATGGAAGTTAGCTGTAACACATATCAGATTTCAGTAAATATAATGACATTATTAGAAGCCTGTCAGGGGGTGTGGTCACATTTCCCAGAAGCCCCGAGGTCTGTATGGATGTCGGCTGTAACACATATCGGAATATCAGTAAATATAATGACATTATTAGAAGCCTGTCAGGGTGTGGTCAGATTTCCCAGAAGCCCTGAGGTCTGTATGGAAGTTAGCTGTAACACATATCGGGATATCAGTAAATATAATGACATTATTAGAAGCCTGTCAGGTGTGTGGTCAGATTTCCCAGAAGCCCCGCGGTCTGTATGGAAGTTAGCTGTAACACATATCGGGATATCAGTAAATATAATGACATTATTAGAAGCCTGTCAGGGTGTGGTCAGATTTCCCAGCAGCCCCGAGGTCTGTATGGAAGTTAGCTGCAGGTAGAGGAATAAAATAAAGAACAACATGAAGTTTCAGGATGATGTGTAGCCCGAGAATTCCTCCTCACTCACACATAGCATTTCCTTCCTCTTCTGAGAGAAGCTCCAAGTCTCACCTTCTCAGACCATCGATGGACAGGACTGACATGGCTCACCAGAAATGTGGAGGCATCGCTGCCGAGGGGAACAAACAAGGAGGTAAAATGTCACCTGCCTATTATTATGAAATGATGATGATGATTATTATTATTATTATTGTTAGCTGCATAGCTTGCAGTGGCATAGCTAAGGAGCTGTGGGCCCCGGTGCAAGTTTTACAATGGGGCCCCCAAAGCACTCTATACATAACAATTGATACGGCGCACCAAAACCTGCCAATGGCAACTACAGTGTCAGAGGTGCAAGAAGAAGAAGGGGATGGGGAACAGCTGGTTAATGATGGTCGTAGTCAGCCAACTTCGCTACGCTGGAACTACGCGTAGTTTTACGCAATTACGCTTCGCCAAACTACGGCTTCGAAATCAAATATTCGCTTCATATGGGAACTCTCCTATGCGTACATTCCCCTTTCCAATGCGTAAATTTGTAAGATACAATCGCACGTGGAAAAATAGACGCGAATAACGCATTCGTAGTTCACTATGCAATACACATGTTAACTACGCATAGTGGGCGTAAGCTACGCGTAGCGGTACTTAGCTATGCATAAATTCGTAAGCGTAGTTGTGAAACTTCACCTACGAACTACGATGAGTAAATTCGCACGGGTGTAGTTTCTGCTCATCCCTGATTACCACTACTCAAAGTATCTACAGAAGTGATTATTTTGAGCACAGGACCAATAAAGAGCTAATACTGTAGCTGAAGGAGAGCCCCTCAGGGCCCCTCTGGCCCAAGGGCCCCGATGCGGTCACTACCACTGCACCCCCTATTGCTACGCCCCTGATAGCTTATATATAATTGTTCATGTATTTTTACACATCCCATTTCCTAATGCTGACATCTGAAGTTTAAAATGAATGTAACTGAGATGTTCACCATTTTATTTAAACAATATACTTAACTCTTTAAAGAACCATTTTTTTTTATTTTGAATTAAAATTGATTAAATAATAATAATACTAATAATATTAATACTAATAATAATAATAATCCTACTAATATAAAAGCGAAAGTTCGGATGTTTGGATATATGGATGTTTGTTACTCGATCACGAAAAAATGGCTGAACGGATGTGAATGACATTTGGCACACACATAGTACATTACCTGGAATAACATATAGGATACTTTTTATTCCCATAACCAAAAAGTGGGCGGAGACAAATACAAATTTCACTGGGAAAATATAAACTGCAGCCATTCTTACACTGTTAATGGCAGAGTTCTCAAACTTTACACAGTTGGTCACTGGGTGACTGGGATTAATATTCAGGAAAATGGGTGGCGCCTACAACAGCCAATCAAAATTCACCTGTTGATTTTCAAGGGGAATATTGAAATTTCTGCCATTCTTACACTGTTAATGGTAGGGTTCTCAAACTTTGCACACTTGGTCACTGGGTGACTGGGCCAAAATTCACCTATTGATTTTCAAGGGGAATATGTCATTGCTGCCATTCTTGCAATGTTATTGGCACAAGCCTCAAACCTGCTACAGTTGGTCATTGGGTGACTGGAGATCAAATTCAGAAAAGGGGTGGAGCCACAAACAGCCAATCAGATTTGTTTCATTTCAATGCAAATTATTGATGCCAAAGGCCGCAAAACTCACAAACTAAGTCCTTGAGTAATTGAGTAATTGTGTGTTAGGGTTAGGAAAAGTGTGCGGAGCCAACACCAGACAAATACATATCCAGGCAACACCAGGCTGCTGCTGCTGCTGCTACTACCTCCTTCTCTTTTTTGCACAAATACTTCTTGAGTCAGTACTTGCTAAAGCCACTTTTGGAACTAGTCGGAGCTGCAGGTGTGTGGCTGTATTGTGATAACTCTCTGGTGACTTTTGATGTGTGGACATTCTTGTACCCAGTCTCAAGTCTCTTGCTGATGTGTGAAAAGATCTGAAAATTCCAAGAGTAATACAGTCTGACTGTGTTATTGGCCTTTGGCATTATTCTGTAATATGTCCAGTATATCCCTGGCATTTTTCCCATAACTTGTTCCAGATGCCATGATTGTATGGGCATAATTCTCACATAGAACTGAGGCAGCTCCTCCTATAATTGTTTACACCTCAGTAGAGCAGGGAAGAGGTTATCACTCATTTTTGGTGAAGAAAACAGAATCCTGACATACTTTTGTATTATTATTATTATTATTATTATTATTATTAATAAAGTACTACATAAAAGTTGGTACATCTCAATAGTGAACAAATTAAGGTGGAGCGATAGCCAAAGCAACCCCTGTGACAGTGATAATTATGACAATGACTTTGAGATGTTAGGCTTGTGCACATACTTGTTGAAAACTGCTTCAGAGTTCCTTTATTTGAACATAGCAGCCTGAACTATAATACTGCAGATGTGCTTTGTGTTTACAGGAGTTCTCTAATTGCTATGCTGTGTATACATCTTAAAATTAAAATGTAATAAAAACTTTTGAAAACTAAAACAAGCAACCCCTCTGCTACAATAGATTAGCCACACCATAAAAATGTACAGGGACAATTATGTGCTAGTTACTAGGAAGGTTAATAGACTGTGTTTAAAGTGAACCTAAAGCCTACCAAAAAAAACGAGATGAACTCACCTGGGGCTTCCCTCAGCCCTCTGCAGCCGATCGGTGCCCTCGCAGCCCCGCTCCGATGCCTCTGCACCCGCCGGCGACGACTTTCGGTTTCGCCGTCGCCGGCCGACAGGCATGGGAATGCGAGTGATTGTTCGCGTTCCCAGCCTGTATATCGCCCCCTATGCTGCTATTGCGACCTCCTGGCCGCATTCCCCTGAGGAATTGTTCGCGTTCCCAGCCTGTATATCGCCCCCCATGCTGCTATTGCGACCTCCTGGCCGCAATAGGAACGCGAACAATCACTCGCGTTCCCATGCCTGTCGGCCAGTGACGGGCAAACCGGAAGTGTTCGCCAGCGGGTGCAGAGGCATCGGAGCGGAGCTGTGGGAGCACCAATCGTCTGCAGGGGGCTGAGGGAAGCCCCAGGTGAGTTCATCTCGTTTTTTTTGGTAGGCTTTAGGTTCACTTTAACTTTGCCTAGAAGCTTATCCGTTGCATCCCCACAGGTTCCCAGATCATGATGACTAAATGCAGTTGATAAGAATTAGCAAACATGAAGAAAGAGTTTTTCTTTAGGGCCTCTTTACACTAACCAAATCATGGCCGATTTCCACTCACAGTTTCTGGATTCAGAATTACAGCCTACTGAAATCAATAGGCTGCATTTCAATTCTGTGTGAGGAAAAAAAAATGCTGTATGCTGCAGTTTTGCACAGCACACATCTGTATCCCCAGAGCCATGCATGTGTGCCACGTCCATTTTGGAAATGGACGTGGCAGCCCAGTGGAAGTGTGCTCTTAGAGTGGTCTGAAAGTCAGTATTTCTTCTTTGCTGTAAAAGATTATTTACAGCCTTATGCCAGGAACACACCACACAATTTTGTGTTAGATAGATGATAGATAATTTCCGTCATGTCCGATATTATTTTCAATAGTTTTTCTGGTCGATTTGTTGCAGAAGTGAATGGAAATTGATAAGTAAAGATAAGAGAATCGAGCGGGAAATCGAGCGGAAAAACAAATCGAAAATCGATTGAACGGAAAATCGACTGAAAAAACGCATAGTGTGTACCCAGCATTAAACCTACTAGCATAAACAATTGTAGCAGAACAGCATTCAAACAGTTAAACACAGCACTTTGTTCTGCAGTTGAAAGCTGCTTCAGCTTATGATCTGCATCTAAAGAGGAAATAACATTATTTTTGTTCACATTTCTCTGTTGCATTTTACATTTGTTACTCTGTTACAAGTTACATTTTTAGCTGTGCTGAAAAGTAGCTTTCTCTGCTTCTAGTATGCACACTGATCAGAAGAGCTCACTAGAAGTTTTTAATCCTACCTAATAATCTACAAGTGTTCCTGCGTCCTGTCCGTGTGTCAGTGCTTTTGCGCTACTGTGCATGTCCTGCACTGATGCTGCCATTGGGACAGGCCGCAGGACGGGCTAGGTGGCGGGTGGGGTGGCCAGTCGTGTGCACGCGGTGGGAGGAAGCGCACGCGCAGGCGTCGGGTGGATGTGCACGTGCGGCGGATGGGTGCGCATGCATGCGGCAGCAGGACTGAGACCTACAGTCCGTTTTTAAATGGGCTTAGGTCAACTAGTATATAATAAAAACAACAATGAATAAAATGCAATGGCAGCTTTCAGAGCAGATAAACTGTATTTTGGGAACTTTTAATTTGTAAATGGACATTATTACTTGTGCACAAAATCAAATATGATAACTGTATGGGCAATAAAAAATTAGGAAAACACATTTTTATTGAATATTATGTCAGAGTCTCAGACCACTTTAACCTATTTTGGTTCCTGGACGTAGTTTCTACGTCCAGGAACCATGCGCACTACCGCACGCTCCCGTGGCCGATCGCGCGCGTGCACGCGCACTCCCGGCCGCGGATTCGGTAGCCAGGGAATCAATGTATTGGGCTACGGTGCCCGATCATTGATTCCTCTACCCGCTGAAAAAGCGACAGCTTCTCTCAGAAGCTGCGCCTTTTCTGGCCGTTCCCTCTGCGATGAGTCACTCTAAGCGTGTGTTACGCTTAGAGTGACGTCATGTAAACAAACTCATGGCCGCCATCTTGTGGCCAAAAAGTAATACTACACCTGTAAAAAAAAAATTTAAAATTAACACACATTTACATTATAAATCTATTGTTTACATCCCACTCTCCCAAAACTACCCAAATAAAATGTTTACAATAAAAAAAAAAACATTACAATAAAAAAAAAAAACCATGTAAATATTTACCTAAGGGTCTAAACTTTTTAAATATCAATGTAAAGATGAAATATTTCTATATTTTTTTATTTTAAACTTGTAAATAGTGATAGATGCAAAACGAAAAAAATGCACCTTTATTTCCAAATAAAATATTGTCGCCATACATTGTGATAGGGACATAATTTTAATAGTGTTATAACCGGGACATATGGGCAAATACAATACGTGAGTTTTAATTATGGAGGCATGTATTATTTTAAAACTATAATGGCTGAAAACTGAGAAATAATGAATTTTTTCCGTTTTTTCTTATTCTTCCTGTTAAAATGCATGTACAGTAAAGTGGCTCTTAGCAAAATGTACCCCCCAAAGAAAGCCTAATTGGTGGCGGAAAAAACAAGATATAGATCAGTTTATTGTGATAAGTAGTGATAAAGTTATAGGCTAATGAATGGGAGGTGAACATTTCTCACGTGAAAACGACGGAACCTGAATAGGTTAAGATGTCAGTGTGACTGTAAGCATGAGAACGCAATAATGGCAGCTCCCATCACTGCTGTACTTTATCCTGAGTGGATTTGTTGTTGATATTACTTAGAGACAAAAATGATTAGAATAACTGTAGCAAATAAAGTGAAGAGGACACGTTTTTCTTGAATGTTATGCCAGACTGTAATTCTGCACTTTTTTCTTTGTCTGTGTATCTTATGTATGTAATTAGATTTGATGTCTTCATTCACATACTTAAAGGCATTATCAGGGATTTAGTACTAAATTAAGTGCTACTTCCCCGGGGCTTCATCCAGCCCCAAACTCCCATCATGTCCCTCGCTGCAGCTCCGTTGTCAGCCGTTTGCCGCCGCTGTCTCCCGGTCCGCGGTGATGACGTCAGGCTGACCTAGAGGTCAGCCTGTACTGTGCCTGCGCGAGCGGCGCTGTCAACCACCGCCACGTGGACCGGAGCGTACTGCGCAGGCGCATCTCCAGGTCGGCCTGGCGTCATCGCCGGGGACCGGGAGGCAGAGGAGGCGAACAGCTGCAGGGAGAGCTGCGGTGAGGGACATGCTGGGAGCTTGGGGCTGGACGAAGCCCCGGGTACGTAGCACTTATTTTAGTACTAAATGCCAGATAACTCCTTTAAAGAGGAGCTCCAGTGAAAATAATGTAGTAAAAAAAGTGCTTCATTTTTACAATAATTATGTATAAATGATTTAGTCAGTGTTTGCCCATTGTAAAATCTTTCCTCCCCCAGATTCACATTCTGACATGTATTACATGGTGACATTGTTACTGTGGGCAGGTTATGTAGCTGCTCCTAGCTGTTCTGGCCGTTACAGACAGCTCTGAACAGCTATTTCCTGTCTGTGAACATTGTTACATTGTGGCAGTTTGCCCAGAGTACCGCGGTACTCAGAGCTTCTTGTGGGAGGGTTTTCAGCACAAAATCAGTCATACAGCGCCCCCTGATGGTCTGTTTGTGAAAATCATTATATTTCTCATGTAAAAGGGGGTATCAGCTACTGATTGGGATAAAGTTCAATTCTACGATGGAGTTTCTCTTTAAGCAATTTTGGTATATTTCTGTTTTGAGCTTGGTATTTTTCTTAAATGAATTAGGCCCCTGTGACCTTAATGGACTTCTCTGAGATGGGCCGGCCACAGCTTGCTATATTTTATTTATGTATTGTCTTTGTTTTACTGTAGATGTTACTCTGGGCCTTGATTTTGAGGACTTTGGAGATCTGTATCTGAATTATAGCCCTATGACAGCACACAGAGAACAACGTCCACCTATGGTAAACAAACCACCCCCGGGGAAGAAACCACCTCCAGGGAAGCAAGCCACCCCAGGAAAACAACCTCCTCAAAGGAACAGAATGTCCCCAGGGGACAGAAGACCTCCAAGGCTACGACCACTTAAGGGTAGCACAACACCGGAAGAGGAGAGAAAACCTCTAGGGGACAGAAGACCTCCAGGGGTACGACCAATTAAGGGAAGCACAACACTGGAGGAAGACAGAAAACCTCCAGGAGACAGCGTACTTCCAGAAGACAGACCACCTCCAGGGGACAGAATACCTCCAGGGCCACAACCTTCTCTGTGGAGCACATGCACAACACCTGAATGGGACAGACCACCTCCAGGGGACAGAATGCCTCCAGGGCCACCACCTTCTCTGTGGAGCACAACACCTGAATGGGACAGACCACCTCCAGGGGAGAGGACTCCTCCTGAGATGAGACCCCCTCCAAGGTCTACGTCAAGAATAAAAACAAAGTTGACAACAGGTGGGGAACACTACTGTAGTTTAGAAGGTTGATTAGTGTTGCTGTCCATGTCTAGGCAAATAGAAAGCCTCACTCAGCGGACATCTTATTAAAACAATTTATTTTGTGAGGTTCTAAACTCTGCTAAATCCCTCCTGCTAAATGCAGGTTCTACTAAGCTTATTTGTAAGACCAGGATGCCATAAACTTCCACAATAAGATAAGTGTAGGATAAACATGAAAGGGGTCACCTATTGGGCAGTATTTTAGGGCACGGTGTGGATTATCACAGTAATAGCTCTCACTACGCCAACGGTGAGCCATCTCCTCTCACACGGGATTATTACACAAGTCTTGTATTCACATCTGCTTTAACATTAGGCACAGTATCCATATTAGACAAACTACAATAGCATGGTGAGAAATTAGGAAGCTTTTCAACTTTCAAGACCTGTTTCTCTACCATTTCCTCTAAATTCTTTGCATACTGTAAATAGTTCCCTAGCAGATAGTATGTGAAAACATCAGCATTGACTATACAAGTAGTTCAGAGAAGGACAGAATTATCTCCGATCTCTCAGGTCCCCTTTAGTTCTCCTCAGTTTGATTTGTTGACAAGACAAGACAAACAACATTTATATCACGCTTTTCTCCTGGCGGACTCAAAGCACCAGAGCTGCAGCCACTAGGACGCACTCTATAGGCAGTAGCAGTGTTAGGGAGACTTGCCTAAGGTCTCCTACTGAATAGGTGCTGGCTTACTGAACAGGCAGAGCCAAGATTCGAACCCTGGTCTCCTGCGTCAGAGGCAGAGCCTTTAACCATTACACCTTCCAGCCTCCCTTGTTATCTCCAAGATCACCTGGCTGCCCCAAAATCTCCTCCCCAACCTCAACATCAACCACCAGTTCTGGTCCTGCCCGAAAACTAGAAGTGTATGGGCTTCCACCCTGGACTTCAAGTTACCTATGGCAATAATTGCAACCTTCCCTCCATTAACTCTTCCATATTTTCTCCCGGGTGCTTATAGGACACCCGAGGTGAAAATAAGCTGATGGTATAAACAAGTCTATCTATCTTCCTTCTCCTAAAAATACTTTTTAAGATATTTCACAGTTTTATTTTATATTTAAATCTACTTTTCAAGTTTTTACTGTTTTATTGTTTTTTGCTCAATGGCACAGAGCTAAAATGTATGAACATATTGACCCTTTTTATCTTGTTCCTGCTCTTAGAAGCCATATTCTGCTAGGAAAGTGTTTTATGGTTGTAATGTCTTACCAGTGAGGGTCACACTGTAGTCTGACTCAGACAGGAACTGCCACTTAGATACCTGATGTTTAACTCTTTCAGGCAGAGAAAGAAAAAAAAAGGAACACAGCATAGTTATTGGTGTGCTAGACACTGTACATGCACATGCCTATCTCATTATGTCACAAGTTGCCTCGTGTATCCTTTAACTACATGACCACTGAGGGGTTTTACCCCTTTAGGACCAGAGCAATTTTCACCTGTCAGTATTCCTCCCTTTCTTTCGCCAATAACTTAATCACAACTAGTCACAATGAACTGATCTATATCTTCTTTTCTGCCACCAATTAGGCTTTCTTTGGGAGGTATATTATGCTAAGAATTATTTTATTCTAAACACATTTTAATTGGAATAATAGGAAAAAATTGAAAAAATAAAATTATTTCTCAGTTTTCGCCTATTATAGTGTTAAAATAAAACATTCTACTGTGGATAAAACCCACACATTTTATTTGCCCATTTGTCCTGGTTATTGCAGCATTTAAAATATTTCCCTAGTACAATGCATGGTGCCAGTATTTTATTTGGAAATAATGGTGCATTTTTTCAGTTCTGCGTCCATCACTATTTATAAGCCTGCAAATTAAAAAGTAACAGATATATATATACCCCCTTGACATACCTATTAAAAAAGTTCAGTCCCCAAGGCAACTATTTATGTATTTTTTTTTATGTACACACACACACACACACACACACACACATATATAAAGTTTGGGTACTATGCGGGAGTGTGGGAGGGAAGTCGTTAATTTTAGATGTGAATGTAGGTATTTTCATTAAATGAAATGTTTTTTGATGTAGTTTTACTATTTGGCCACAAGATGTCCTCAGTCATTACTTCCGATTTGCATAGGACGTGAATCGGTAATAATGCATGGCAGTGTAACAGCCGGGAGATACAATGACACAGGTATCTATTAGATGCCAGTGTTCATTGATTCGGGGACTTAGATTTACAAATGGGAACTGTGTTCCCATTCATTCATGTCCCCGCTAACCGGCGGTAATGGTAGCGCGTGCGGCTGCGCACGTGGGAACGGGCGGCAGTTGCCCACTCCCATTGACTAACTTTCGCGGCCCTTGGACTTCAAATGAAGTTTCCCAGGGTGTGATTATACTGCACCCGGGGGAAGTAAGTAGTTAAAGGACATCTGAGGTGACATATGACATAATGAGATAGACATGTGAATGTACAGTGACAAATAACTATGTGTATGTGGTGTTCTTTTTTTTTTTGTCTCTGCTTGAAAGAGTTAAACATCAGGTATGCAAGTCAGCCATTAAACACTTTCCTGGCAGAAAATGGAAAGAGATAAAAATGGTCAATAGTGTATAGATTTTAGCTCTGGTATACTTCAATGAAGGTGTCATTGAGCAGAGACAAAAAAACATTAAAAATTAAAAAGTAGATTCACACATAAAATAAAATGGTTGCATATCTAACAAAAGGTAATTTTTAGGAGGAAGAGGATAGATACAATTGTTTATCTCATCAGTTTATTTTCACCTCGGCTGTCCTTTAAAAACTGTCAAAGTTTGAACATTTACAAATCTTTATGGTGGAGAAATAAAATCTCTGATTGGACACAAGCTGATTCCCCTCTCATTGCCGACATAAAGGCCCTCATGCAGGTAACTTATTTCCCAAGTTTAATCCCAGGAGATAAGTTCTCATCTTCTCTGAAAAGCAACTTTTCAGTACTTGGCATTTGAAAAATAATTGAAAAGCAGGTATAACAACAATATAAAACGTATTTTGAGTATTTTCTTGTTTGCTGGATGTTTTAAACATATTTTATTCATATTGTGCTAAAATATCGCCTGGGCTGGGAGAAAACTTAGGAGAAATGTTAAAGAGACTCTGTAACAAAAAAAAAGTTCCCCTGGGGGGTACTAACCTCGGGAGGGGGAAGCCCCAGGGTCCCATTGAGGCTTCCCCCTCCCCTGTAGCTGCAGGCAGTCCAGCGCTGGCTCCCCTGAAGTGTCCGGCAATCCTCCCTGGACAAGCCAGATAAGAGCAGATATATTTACCTTCCGGGCTCCAGCGGGGGCACAATATCATCTCTCCACCTCAGAGACAGGTGGAAATAGCCAATCTCTGTCGGGTCTGCACTACTGTGCAGGCGCAGGAGACTTGCAGGCCCTGGAGACTTGCAGGCCCTGGAGACTTGCAGGCCCTGGAGACTTGCAGGCCCTGGAGACTTGCAGGCCCTGGAGACTTGCATCTGCGCAGTAGAGCGGGCCAACAGCGATCGGCTATTTCCGCCTATCTCCGAGTGGAGAGCCGATACTGCGCCTGCGCTGGAGCCGGGAAGGTAAATATTTACATCCCCACTGCTCGGAGGGGCACAGCGAGACCACCGTGGGACACAGGAGCACAGGTAAAGTCTCTAAAGGATGCGGAGGCTTCCCCCTCCCGAGGTCAGGACCCCCCAGGGGAGGTTTTTTAGCTTCATGTTTTCTTTAATTGATTATGGCTGAAAGAGACACTGGCCCATATGCAATTAACCTTTCCTCCAAGTTTATATTTTCCCACACTGTTAATAAAACACTTTTTAAACTCCCAGCAAACAGGAAAATACACAACATAATTTTGATATTGCTTTTCTACAAATTTTGGTACTTTTTCGATTGTGAAATGCTGAAAACATTACTTTAAAGAGAAGATGAAGAAAGTATCTCCTAGGCCCATATGTCATTCATTTTTTTCCCCTGAGTTTTCTCCTAGGAGATAATTTTCTCATCTTCAATTTAAAATAACTTTCCAGCACTTTGCAGTGGAAAAAGTACCAAAAAGTAGGTGGAAAAAAACTGTAAAAATTATTCTGAGTATTTGTTTGCTTGCTGGTGGTTTAAAAGTCATGTTATTTGCAAGTTGTGAAAATATCACCTGGGAGAAAACTCAGGAGAAAAAGTGTATTGCATATTATTATTATTTATTGTATTTATAAAGCGCCAACATATTACGCAGCGCTGAATGAGGCACATGGCCTCATAACGTAAAAAATGTAAACCACACCCCCTGGGGGATACTTACCTTGGAAGGGGGAAGCTAGTGGATCCCAATGAGGCTCCACCCATCCTCATCTCTCTCTCTATTCTAGAGCCTGCAATATTTACCTTCCCCCGACTCCAGCGCAGTAGCGGCTTTCTATTCGGGATCAGCTGGAAATAGCCGAGTGTGATCGGGTCCGTTGTACTGCGCAAGCGCGAGCCACCTGCACAGAAGAGTGGACACAAATGTGATCGGCTATTTCAGCCTGAACCTGAACGGAAAGCCGCTTCTCTGCCTACACTGGATCGGGGTTGGTAAATCTTCACCTCAGCGGGGTTTAAGTCTCGCAACAGAGGGATGGAGGAGGACGGGGGAAGCCTTATCAGGATCCAGAGGCTTCACCCTATCAAGGTAAGCTTCACCCTGGTGTTTTTCTTTTTTTTTTCAATTACAGATTTTCTTTAAAGGGAACCAGAGACGCCGGAATCGTAAAAAGAAAAAAAGATTTTATACATACCTGGGGCTTCTTCCAGCCCCATAAGCACGGATCGCTCCCACGCCGCCATCCTCCGCTTCCTGGATCGCCGGTACCGGGTTCCGTGACTTCCGGCGGACGCGGGCAATTGTCCGCATGAGCAGGGGCTCCCTCCATACCCTTACGCATGCGGCTGCGCAGTATGCAGCTGCACGGGTATGCCGAGAGCCCCTGTGATGCAGACAATTGTCCACGTGCTGCCGCCGACTGGCCGAAACTACGGGACCCAGTACCACCAGTTACAGGAAGCGGAGGAGGGCGGCGTGGGAGCGATCCGTGCGTATGGGGCTGGAGGAAGCCCCAGGTATGTATAAAATCTTCTTTCTGGGGCCTCTGGTTCCCTTTAAGGCTCTTATTCAATTAACTTTTTCTCCATCTGAATGTTATTTCTTTGACTCCCCCCAAAAAAGGGGTGACAACAGGGGTATTGCAACACGTTTCACTGGTCCACAGCCAGCTTCATCAGGCAAAAATATAGGAGCAAGCTTCTGTTTGTCAGCCAGAGAGCCTCTAGACAAAGGAGCTGTGGCTTATAGCTGACAAACATAAGGTTGCTCCAATACTTGTGCCTGATGCAGCGGGCTGCGTACCTATGAAATGCGTTGCAATCGCCCTGTTGCCCCCCCATTTTCTTTGTGGAGTCAAAGAAATAAAGAACAATCATTGTTTCAGCACTATCGAATAGTCGAGTTTTCTGTGGGTAGGTAAGTCCAGTCCACTACTATACCATTGCCCCTCCTCCTCCCCCCCCCACACTTTTATTTCATTTTAAATCCATTTATATTATACTTGCAGCTCTGTTTTTTTGTAAAACATGATCCTTGAACCTGGTGGAAGGGTCTCCCTGCCATTTCCTATCTATGGAGAGCGACTTTGTAAACCTGAGTGAGGACAGGACAAGTTCCTTACATGCCTACACAGTGGTTGCTTTGGAGTTAGCTCAGTTTTGTGAGTATAATCTCACATAACTACACAATTTCCAAACCTTCCTCTCTCCTGCTGCTTGTCCCCTTTTTGTTTTACGCATTATCCCTCCCAGGTAAGGATGGCTCACAACAATAGTGCTTTATATTCATGCTCCTCCCCCTGTGATTGCTCCTCCAGGTGGGTGGGTCCATTACTTCTCCCTTTCTCACTTCCCCCAGCCCTCTTTAGACAACCCGATTCTCCACTCAGCCTTCATCCCTTTATCTTCCAGCACAACTCCTTACCGATCCTATGTCCCTTGGCTCTCATCGATATATTCTCTCTTGTAAGCGCACAAGGGCGGGCTCCTCCTCCTAGTGTTTCTTTTCCTGCTGTAATTTATCATATGAACATGCACCAGTACAGGCGATGTCTCTCCAAGCACACATCAGCTATGTATGTCCACGTATTGCTGGATGTCCTGATTGTACAGTGTGATGTATTACTCATGTATCCCCACTAATTGGTTTGCACTTTGTACGGCGCTACAGAAGATTTCTGTACCACCTCTGAGCTACTTGCTGCCTATGCCAAACATTAGGCTATTGGTCTGTTAAGTCCGGCTAATCTATGTGTTATGCCTTTCTATATAGTATTTTATAAACTATTATCTTTACTTATATGTTGGTGATGTCACACTCTAGGCTGAAGCAATCCACCAGGCTAATCGCTAACCAAGGGGGGCTTGGGGGTAGCTGTACACATGCTGGAGCCTAGGCAGAGGTGGTCATTATCACTGGTGCATGTGTACAAGGGTTTACAATTATCACACTCATCCTCTCTGAACAGCTAATGGTGTAATGGAGAAGACACACCCACTCCGCAGCACATGTGACAGCAGTGATGGTATCTGTTCTCCTTTTCTCAGCCATCTACAGCAGTTGTAATACTTGTGTTCTGGTTCAGCTGCTGTATAGCGTGCTGTTGTGCTGGTGTAACACTGAACAAGCCAATGCATTGCTGGTTTTGTAACATGTTGTCTGCAGCTCTGGACAGGTTATTGGTAGATATTGTGAGATTGGTCATAAAACGTGTGTGACTAAATATTTCATTTCACTGCATAGTATCTTAACTTTGAATTGAACAGAAAATGAAGAGGACCTGTGACACCACTGGTAACAGATAATGTATTACGTTACGCTCCACCTGCAGCCCCTCCTCCTTTCTCCCACAGGTCCTTTCCTTAAGCTGGCCACTAACGGTCCAATTTCTAGCGAAAAATCGTTCGAGCGATCAGAAATTCTGATCGGATTGGTTGTAAATAATCTCCATTGGTGGACACAATCGATTATGAACGAGTGAAAAATATGTCGCCCGAATGAATTTTCGTCGAATGAAAATTTGGATTTTCTTGGTGGTCGTGATAGATAGGAAGCAATGATTGGTTAGTTGATGGTGTAGTGAACGATTTTTCGTCCGATCAGAATTTCTGATCGCTCAAACGATTTTTTGCTAGAAATTGGACCGTTAGTGGGCAGCTTAAGCCTTCCAGCTCCCCCCCCCCTCCCCCAGGATGACAAGAGTAATAGGAGGTGTTGCTACAACCCTGGTATTGAGTGCTTACATACATATGCATAGCTTATAGATGACTTCCTGTCTATTGTATCCACTTCCTCCATTCACTGACTCTGCTCCACGTTAGGTGACACATCAGAGGATGACCAGCAGGTCTGTGATGCCATGTATGGGAATACGGACCAGCTGCAGCCCCCCATGGAGAAGAGACCGCCTCCATACCCTCCCTCTGGAAGTGACTGTCAGCGGATGGCAGGTGGGGCTCCACATTGTACTGTGATTATCAGCTGCTTCCTCGTGGGTTGTCTCTTCACAACCTGTCTATGAGGAATGTGTTAGGACTGACAGAATCATACTTTTACGGCAATATTTAGCCATTTGGAGGTGGGTTTTCTGCTTCAGATGGTTGTCCTGCATAAGACAATTGCACTTGCATTTCAGACTGTGAACTGATCACCAGACAGTCTCTTTCAATATTTTCTCATAAAGAGCTAAATTAATACTTCTCTTAAAGGACACCGGAAGCAAAAATAAACGAATGAAATAAACTAATGAAATAAACGATTGTATCTATCTTCCTTCTCCTAAAAATGACTTTTTTAGACATTCCACAGTTTTATTTTATGTTTAAATCTACTTTTTAAGTTTTAACTGTTTTATTGTTTTTGCTCAATGACACATTCATTGAAGTATGCCAGAGCTAAAATCTATGAACTATTGAACCTTTTTATCTCTTTCCTGCACTCAGAAGCCATTTTCTACTAGGAAAGTGTTTTATAGTTTAGAATTTCTTATCAGTGAGGGTCACACTGTAGTCACTTCCTGCTTGAGTCAGGACTGAATCTGCCACTTACATACCTGATATTTAACTCTTTCAGGCAGAGAGAGGAAAAAAAAAGAACACAGCATAGTTATTTGTGTGCTAGGCACTGTACATACTCATGTCTATCTCATTAACCCTCCTGGCGGTTTGTCAAAATCCGCCAGGAGGCAGCAAATACGTTTTTTTTTATTTTATTTATTTTTTCTTCATGTAGCGAGAAAATTATGCAAATCGGCCCAGCAGGGCCTGAGCGGTGCCTCCCGGCGGCATAGCCCGAGCTCAGCACGGGCTTACCGCCAGGGAGGTTAAGTCACACATCACTTTGGGTATCCTTTAAATGTGGCAAGTCACCCAGGACCCTCATCACACTACCACCACCATATCTCACTGTTGGCAAGATATTTTCATTGTGGTAAGCTATGTTTGCCCTGGTGTGCTACTGAATAATCTCCTTTTCCTTCACAAAGCATTATTTAAAGGAACACTGTCAAAGTTTTACTTTTTTCCTTAACACCTTTAATAGGCAGAAAGGACTTCCTAATTATTATTATTTATATAGTGCTGACATCTTCCACAGCGCTGTACAGATTATATTGTCTTGTCACTGACTGATTATTATGTATTTATATAGCACTGACATCTCCTGCAGCGCTGTACAGAGTATATAGTCATGTCACTGGCTGTCCTCAGAGGAGCTCACACTCTAATCCTACCATAGTCATAGTCTAATGTCCTACCATATTATTATTATGTATTTATATAGCACTGACATCTCCTGCAGCACATTACAGAGTACATAATCATGTCACTGACTGTCCTCAGAGGAGCTCACACTCTAATCCTGCCATAGTCATAGTGTAATGTCCTACCATATTAGTATTATGTATTTATATAGCACTGATATCTTCTGCCGCACATTACAGAGTACAGAGTCATGTCACTGACTGTCATCAGAGGAGCGCACAATCTAATCCTACCATAGTCATAGTCTAATGCCCTACCATACTATTATTATGTATTTATATAGCACTGACATCTTCTGCAGCACTGTACAGAGTGCATAGTCATGTCACTGGCTGCCCTCAGAGGAGCTCACACTCTAATCCTACCATAGTCAGTGTAATATCCTACCATATTATATATAGATAGATAGATAGATAGATAGATAGATAGATAGCACTGACATCTTCCGCAGCACATTACAGAGTACATAGTCATGTCACTGACTGTCCTCAGAGGATCTCACAATCTAATCCTACCATAGTCATAGTCTAACGTCCTACCATATTATTATTATGTATTTATATAGCACTGACATCTTCTGCAGCACAGTACAGAGTCCATAGTCATGTCACTGACTGTCCTCAGAGGAGCGCACAATCTAATTCTACCATAGTCATAGTGTAATGTCCTACCATATTATTATTATGTATTTATATAGCACTGACATCTTCTGCAGCACAGTACAGAGTACATAGTCATGTCACTGACTGTCCTCAGAGGAGCTCACACTCTAATCCTACCATAGTCATAGTCTAATGTCCTACCATATTATTATTATGTATTTATACAGCACCGACATCTTCTGCAGCACAATACAGGGTACATAGTCATGTCACTGACTGTCCTCAGAGGAGCTCACACTCTAATCCTACCATAGTCATAGTCTAATGTCCTACCATATTATTATTATGTATTTATATAGCACTGGCATCTTCTGCAGCACATTACAGAGTACATAGTCATGTCACTGACTGTCCTCAGAGGAGCTCACAATCTAATCCTACCATAGTCATAGGCTAATGTCCTTCCATATTATTATTATGTATTTATATAGCACTGACATCTTCTGCAGCACATTACAGGGTACATAGTCATGTTACTGACTGTCCTCAGAGGAGCTCACACTCTAATCCTACCATAGTCATAGTCTAATGTCCTACCATATTATTATTATGTATTTATATAGCACTGGCATCTTCTGCAGCACATTACAGAGTACATAGTCATGTCACTGACTGTCCTCAGAGGAGCTCACAATCTAATCCTACTATAGTCATATGCAGAGCCAGGACAAGGTCCTCCAGCACCCAAGGCTGAGACACTAAAGTGCGCCCCTCCATCCCTCCACCCCACCGTCACAAACTGATTGCTATTAGACTAAGAGGCACCCCAGGGCCCCTAACACCTTAATCTCTAGTTATCTGGCTTGTAGTCACTTCCATGTATCTCCTTTTCTTATTTCTTTCTGCTTCAAACACAATTAGGAATGACAGCTGAATGAATTCTGCGCCCTCTCCTACTCTGCGCCCTGAGGTTGGAGCCTCTCCAGCCTATGCCTCGGCCCGGCCCTGTTCATATGTTAATGTATGGATTGTGTTGTGAATGTATTGTAGTCTAGAGCCCATTTTAGGGGGAGCCAAATAACTTATATGTATGTTTTTGGGATGTGGGAGGAAACCGGAGTGCGCGGTGGAAACCCACACAGACACGGAGTACATAAAAACTCTGTGTAGATAGTTCCCTGGCTGGGATTTGAACCAGGACCGAGCATTGTCAGGTGAGAGAGCGCTAACCACTACACCACTGTGCTGCCACTATGTATCGTAATAATGACATATAGTGGAAGTAAAAGGAAAACATCTGTCACCTTATCAGACCTTCCGTATGGAAAGCCGCTACTGAGCCTGCGCTGTAGCTGGGGAAGGTCAATATTGCAGGTGTTACAGGGCATCCTTCTTGGCTGTGGTTTCAGGGGAGCCACAGCTGGAGCGGAGGTACGAAGGAGGACGGGGGAAGCTTTATTAGCAGGGCCGGCGCTACCATTAAGGCAAAGTAGGCAGCTGCCCCAGGCCCCCAGAGCTTGTAGGAGCCCCCAGTGGCTACAAGAGGAAAAAAAAAAATTCAAATCGGCCTTATAGTTTGAGAAAATCGATTTTAAAATTTCAAAGGAAAAAAAAACACATTTAAAAACCTGCCGACTTTAATGGTTGATAGCAAATCCACCTTAAATGCTAGAAATCCTAAATTTGCAGGATATGTTAAGGAGATCATTGGGAATAAGAGGAAAACACTATTTTTCAAAAAGACATTATAGTTTTTGAGAAAATCGATTTTAAAGTTTAGAAGGAAAAAAGTATACTTTTAAATGCGGTAAATGTAACTTTTAGTAGCAAACCCAACGTTAGTGTAATTTTACATGCATCAAACGAAAGCGCAATACATTTCCTGATGGGGTTTCCAGGGGGTCTATACGCAGCCGCAGCGCTTTGGCCAGGGATCGCTATACAGCTGCAATATGGCTGTATGAAGATCCCTGGCATTTTTTCCTATTTTCCCATTTTTTTTTATGTTTAGAGTGTGGGAATTTTTTTTTTTTTAAATTATGTGGGGTGGGGTCCCCCCTCCTGAAACTTTTTAACCCCTTGTCCCCCATGCAGTCTGGGATAGCCAGAATGTGGAGCTCTGACCGATTGGGACTTCACACCCTGACTATACCAGCTGCAAAAAAGGTCCCCTAATGCCGATTTTTGTTCCGGGGTATATGTTGGGGGGCCCCCCAGGTTAATTTTGCCCTGGGGCCCCATTGTTGCTTAAACCGGCCCTGTTTATTAGGATCCAGAGGCTTATCGCTCCCAAGGTAAGTATCCCCCAGGTTTGTTTAATTACAGTGCCTCTTTAACCAGTTGAGGACCACAGGCTTACACCCCCTAACGACCAGGCTATTTTTTTAAGCTACAGGGCCGTGCACACAAATTAATTTTTAACTTTTTTTTCTTGCCACCTACAGAGCTTTCTGTTGGTGGCATCTGATAGCTGCTGAAACTTTTTTTTTTATTAATATTGGAAATGTTTTTTTTTTTTATATATTTTTTGTCCCCCTTCCCTCCACCCCAATAGCCAATCAGTGTGATCGGCTCTCATAGGCATCATTCATCTTCAGAGCCAATAGTACTATAGCCAATATAGCTCAGTAACAGAGCTGTCCCCGTACAGTGCTGAAGAAGATCGCAGCGCTGTACAACACAAATAAACGGTGGTTTCGACATCAAAAAGTCTGCCAGCAATGATTGCCGTAGGTAGACTGTTTACGGAGCTCCGCTCCATTACACAAGCAGGGATGTGCGCGCAGTCCCCTGCAAAACACTCCCCAGGACTCGATGCCAATCAGCATTATGCGGCCCTGGGAGAGCCACCTTGCGGCCGCCTTTCGGCGTTAATTGGTCGTATGGTGGTTAAAGGACACCTTTTAAAGGAGGTGAAAATAAACTGATGAGATAAACAATTGTATCTATCCTCCTACTCCTAAAAATGACTTTTTAGAAATCCAACAATTTTATTTTATTTTTAAATCTACTTTTTCAGTTTTTACTGTTTCATTGTATCTACTCAAAGACACATTGAAGTATGCCGGAACTAAAATCTATGAATTATTGACCCTTTTTATCTCTTTACTGCTCTCAGAAGTCGTTTACTGACAAGAAAGTGTTTTATGGCTGTAATTCCTTATCAGTGATGGTTAGGCTATAGTCCGACCCGGACAGAAAC
Organism: Hyperolius riggenbachi; assembly: GCF_040937935.1. Classification (NCBI taxonomy): domain Eukaryota; kingdom Metazoa; phylum Chordata; class Amphibia; order Anura; family Hyperoliidae; genus Hyperolius; species Hyperolius riggenbachi. The sequence continues at coordinate 681,921,645 of NC_090646.1, forward strand.
TCTGTCTCTTGCATACCTGATATTTAACTCTTTCAGGCAGAGAAAGAAAAAAAGGAACACAGCATAGTTATTTGTGTGCTAGGCACTGTATATACCCATGTCTATCTCATCATGTCACATGTCACTTCGGGTATCCTAAGTAAGATGCCTGGAGAGGGGGCTGGCGGTAGAACAAGGGGATGCAGAAAAGACCAAGAAGACTCTAAGGGATCCAGAGCCTTTCCCGTTCTTAGGTGAGTGTATGGTGAGTATTAGTGGCTGCTATTAATAACCTTTAATATTTTGGCATGCAAGTCACAGTATTAAGGCGAACGTCAAAAAAAGTGAGCCTGGAAATTTGGGGCACCCAAAAAAGCCAATAGTAGAATATCAGTAAATTTACCAATGTTCTACTATTGAAGTGTAAAACAACAATAGTAAAATATCATTATGAAATACCAATATCTCACTACAGCTAAACCTACGCCTATTCTCACACTGAATCTGTTTGACTAAACTCAACCACCCGCCAAGACGCCTAACCATAACCACCCACCCTGCATGCCTAACTGTAACCATCCACCCTCCATACCTAACCATAACCACCCACCCTGCATGCCTTACCTTAACCACCCACCCTCCATGCCTAACCGTAACCACCCACCCTCCATACCTAACCATAACCACCCACCCTCCATACCTAACCATAACCACCCACCCTCCATACCTAACCATAACCACCCACCCTTCATACCTAACCATAACCACCCACCCTCCATGCCTAACCGTAACCACCCACCCTGTATGCCTAACCATAACCACCCACCCTCCATGCCTTACCTTAACCACCCACCCTGCATGCCTAACTACATATATGCAGCTTGAAAATGGACCAATCAGTTTAAACCTGGGTTTAAATTGATTGGTTCATTGTCAAACTGCATATATTTTCATAAACATTTGCATAATTTCATAAAAATTTACATCTCATTGATCATCCCTAGTCAGCATACGAGACACTACAACAGTAAACATTATTTTCTAAGCTGATACGCAGAAAATACAACTGCAGGATTCATAAACAATAATTATGGTTTTTGGAGTAGGAGGATAGATACCATATTTTTAATCCCACCAGTTTATTTTCACCTCTGGTTTCCTTGATGGCAGGTGTCCAGTACTGCACTGCAGACAATCACAGTGCATCATACAGTAATAGTAATAATAGCAACGCTAAGGATCGTTCTGTGGTTGTGTGGTTTGGCTCTTTGCTCAGTGTATGCACGATAACTGGAATTACATCATGTGACTTCCTGTCAGGTTTCTCAGCTTTGTATAATTAGTGACTGCTTCCTTATAGCTCTTCCCCCGGATGATCAGTATGAGAGCTGGGAGGAGAAGAATGCCCTCTGTCTGCAATCACCCCCAGAGAAAAGACTACCTCCAGCGCCCTCTACTGCAAGGCAGCTGACAGCAGGTACAGCGTGACACTGCACTGTACATGTATTGTGTGTCACAGTATAAAATCTCTGACATTCCCCCATCCTGTGTGTGACGCCTCAAAAGGATTGCTGATGAATATTTCAGAATTTAGGCAGAATGCATGAAACCGAGCGGTGAGAAAAATAAAATATATCGCAAATAGAAAAGTACTATCTGTTTATAGCTGAGTCTGCAGGGGAGTCTGCTGCCGCATCACCACACCACATAACCAATGCGCTACAAGTGACCCCGCACCACGGGTTGGTAGCAGGGTCGTATGCATAGGCCTGCCCCCCGCTCAGTGACGTACTCCCTGCTGGGCAGGGTCATATGCATAGGCCCGTCCCCCACTCAGTGACGTACTCCCTGCTGGGCAGCGTCATATACATAGGCCTGCCCCCCGCTCAGTGACGTACTCCCTGCTGGGCAGGGTCATATGCATAGGCCCATCCCCCGCTCAGTGATGTACAGTACTCCCTGCTGGGCAGCGTCATATGCATAGGCCAACCCCTGCTCAATGATGTACTGCCTGCTGGGCAGGGTCATATGCATAGGCCCGCCCCCCACTCAGTGGTGTACAGTACTCCCTGCTGGGCAGTGTCATATGCATAGGCCAGCCCCTGCTCAGTGACGTACTCCCTACTGGGCAGGGTCATATACATAGGCCTGTCCCCCGCTCAGTGATGTACAGTACTCCCTGCTGGGCAGCGTCATATGCATAGGCCTGCCCCCCGCTCAGTGACGTACTCCCTGCTGGGCAGGGTCATATGCATAGGCCCACCCCCTCTCAGTGATGTACTCCTTGCTGGGCAGGGTCATATGCATAGGCCCACCCCGAAGTATGTCACTAGGGCTCCCATCAGTCTGTGCAAGCACGCCACACCTGCACCACGCCACGCTCCCGTCATGCACATTCACTGCACCGCCCATTGACTTCCATTACTGCACGGTTCATGCGGTCACACGCAGCAGACTTTAAATCAGCAATTTGGATACTTCCATTGCAACGCATCGACTATGCAAGGCTCCACAGACTTGCATGTCTCTTGTGACAAGTTGTGGCGGGGAAGACTACTGCAGTGCCATGGCCGGTTCTTAGCTTTTTGCCACCTGAAGCAAACATTTGAGGTTGCCCCCCCGCCTTCCCGGCCTAGCTCACGGACTGGGATCGTGGAGAAAAGCTGATATTCCTGGCTCCCCGTACAGAAGGTGTCCAGCATAAACTGCTATATGTGCCAGCTCAGAGGTGCAATAATATACAGAGTGCCCAGTGCAAGCAGCCACATGTGCCACCCAAGGGATGCAGAATGATGCAGAGACAGGGAGCCAGTGAAGGACTTGTGAAGAGGGGCAGCTGCAGAGGAGCGGTGGGAGGGTGAGGGGGGCTGAAGGAGTGGAGGGTGACATCCAGCAATAAAAGCCATACAGGCCTATTTTATGCCTGGAGCATGAAAAAGCTGCAGGAACATTTCAATCCTCTGCACTTGGAGTTTCAGTGCATTATAGTGGCTGGCTAGTGTAATGGTTCAGGCCGGTTTCACACTGAATATCTACGGTTGTGGACCCAAGGGCCGCACCGCCGAAAACAGCCTTCATGGATTAGCACATTAATAAGTGGTAATCCCAAAGAACAACGCTCACTTCCTGTGGCCGAATCGATGACATGTGCCGAAGTGTACTGCGAAAAAAACGCTTTCAGCTGTTGTTTTAAAACATGCGCATTGCCATAGACTTACCTGACTTCCGGTCCATCGCACGTCGCCGCAGATGCCTCAGAGGTCACACAGTAACGTAGCTGTGCAATAGCATTAGATTAGCTACTTCCACCAGGCCGCACCGTCCGCATCACATGTAGTGTGATATGCCCTATGGACTGGGGTAAAACAGCCTAACCAGTGTGAAAGGGCCCTAAGAATTCTACCTCTAACATAGGCGACTTGGGTTGAAATCTCTGTTCTTTATATTCAGTAAGGAGTTTTTGGGCAAGACTCCCTGACAGTGCTACTGCCTACTAAGCGCACCCTAGTGGCTGCAGCTCCAGCGCTTTGAGTTTGACAGGAGAATAGTGCTATCCAAATGTTAGAATTATTATAGTAATGACTTCCTCCTTCTCCTCTCATAATGTGTCAGTAATGATGGGATTTCTTTGTGGCAGGTCTGCGGAGGTGGTCTCTACATGTGGCTGTGGCCTCCATGCTGCTCTCCGTGGTCCTGTCCGTGGCTCTGATCACCGTCACACTCATACGTAAGTCACAACACAGCTAGTCTGCTTTACAGAGAACACAGCCATGTCATGGTGAACCACAACTACTAGGATTTCACAGAGGGCTAAACAGAACCTGCAAACCCATGCACCCAAAATGTAACTTCTTGAAACACAAGTATTTGCAATGATTTATCTTCATGTGAGAAAGAAGGAACTCCCAGGGTGCATCCCTGCTGCTTAGCGAGCAAAAATACAAATTATTCCTCGAAGTAAATGTGAAAAAATGCAATGTAGCAATTCTTAAAGGGAAGGTTATGTGGCGCAGAACTACTGCGCCTGCGCAGTACAGCCCGGAGGACGTCCGATGACGTCAGCGCGCCCGCGTGGGACGCAGAAGAGCCCGTCCTTGGAGCGCAGAAGAGCCCGACCTGGCAGCCGGCCTGGCCAGGTCGGGGCGGCCACCGAAGACGACCGGAAGCCTCTGGAGCGGCGGCGAGGGCACCTCCTGCCTGCCACGGGCTGGAGGAAGCCCCAGGTAAGTGGATATGGATTTTTATTTTTTTAAAGGTTTCCCTGAACCTTCCCTTTAAAGCAACAAGGTATAAAAAAATAGAAAAGTGTATATATTTACCAAAAGTGCTCAGTTAAGAACTTTAGAACAAAGCAATCTATGAATAAGTTGCTATGTGTAGTAATATCAGGATAAGACAACCAGAGAGCAAGCCAAACAATTACAAATTATAAACAATTAGGCCAGCTCAGACCCGAGTGCCAAACTGCCAATTACAGACAGTATGTCTCATGTCTTAAAAGAGCTCTCTGGTTATCACCTCGTCTGGTTGACATTAGATCAGAATTGCGCAGGATCCCTCAACAAGCTGATCTAGCCTTGTGTTTGACTATACTCCGTGCCCTGTCTGTCACTGACTATAATCTCTTTGGTCAGAATCAGAATAATTTATTTCGCCAAGTACAACGGGAGTTGTACCCGGAATTATTTTTGGCACATACAGGGTCGGTGATGGTACAGTACAGTATCAGACATGCAGTAGATATACACTTGAGTGGCATAACACATACAGGCAGCGTAGTATACAAAGAGTAGGCATATATGTAGTAACAAAAACTATAGGGGTCCTAGTGCTGTGTGAGCGGGGCTGCCAGCCTCATTGGCG